>NC_072738.1:49164139-49464139 GCF_026930045.1 Uloborus diversus | reverse complement strand
GAAGATTTTATTAATAATAACATCTAAAAAATCAGCCTGAATTTTTCCACAGTATTTAATAACAGTTGACTCTTACCGTAATAAATAGTTTTCGCATCCTATGTTTCGCTCTGATGGCGAAATTACAATCTAAGCAAAAAGAAACAAAAATTGATCATTGCTTTGTACGTAAACATCAGAAATATATTCATAGTACTTAAAATCGGCATTGCAAAATCAAAGACTTGATGAAAATTAATTTGATTCATATTATGCTTCTGTTTTCAAGCATAAGCATATGTTTTACCTATCTCTAAATATAAAAATCAAGTCGTTTAATACAAAAGTTAAACAATGCCGTTTAATCACAACTCAATTAAAGTCACTTTGAGAATGCATATTTAATTTCTGTCTGAAGCCGTTTGATGTTCAACGCAAGGACAAAAAAAGGAATATCGTCTGCTTCGCTGAAGCAAATATCAGCTCTATTTCCTTTAATTGTTAATTGTGTAACAAAAGAAAAGCTACACAACATGTAACTTAAGAATATATACTCCGCGTATTCTCTTTTAAAAGTAATTAAGATCACTGTTTCCGTATTGTTCTAAATAATTTGAAAATTAGTTAAAGTAAATACGTAATTGAAAGAAATGTTCACGGTCTTAAATAAATTAGAAATTGTGCAATAAAATCCTAAAAGATCAACATTTTGAAGTTCATTTCTTTAATAAAACAAGACATAATCAGTAAAAGACGAACGACTAATATCGAGTGCTTATTTCCTAATAGCACCAACGGGATTCAGTAAGGAATTATATTTGAACATTTTGTTTCAATTGCAGTTATTGAAAGCTATACTCATTTGTTCATCTTAAAAAATGCAATAATTTTAAGATTGTACTTGGATTTGAGGTTTATGTCATAAATTTAATTTTGAATGCTCAATTTTTAGGAACAAGATGAAAAAACTGTTTTAAAAGACTTTTGTTCGATCCGCTGGTAAAACCAAATGTAATAGAAGGATACTTTTATTGTTTCATGACGACTACACGTTAGAATTTTTCTGACATAAAGTCAGAGAGACTGACTGCTTCGAAACGTGAGTTGTTAACATTACGAAACTTGTTTTCATGCCTTTCGCACACATACTCTCTTTTGGGAGGGGAGGGGGGGGGACAATTAAATAAAACAGAACAAAGCATAAATACAAAAGCCAGAACCCATTCGGCCGGTTGTAGCTGAAAACTAATCATCTTCATTTCCTATCTGGAAGAAATATACAAGGTTCGAAAATTTCTACATAACAAGATTTGTCTAAAAAACGAGATTTATTAAAAAAATTTTACAAACATTTTTAAGTCTCCTTCAACGTATTCCCCCTTTCTATCACTACATCGCTGAATATGACGCTGCACTGTTCAAAGTCACGACCGCCTTTGAACGGTTGTCGCGAAAAAGCATTCGACACTCGACGCTGCACTTTCAAAATTCCGAAACGTTGCTCATAATCTCATAATTTCCGTGAACCTTATGGTATTTCACGGGTTTTTATCCACTTCCTAGGAAAATCAAGTACCTTTGTCAAAAAGTTTCCTGCTATAAGTTGCGTGAATGCAGACTTCCCACTGTTGTGAAAAATATCTATATCTTCCAGTTTAAAGATTTAACAGAGCGTATTACAGTTTGTCCAGGCTGACTAAGTTTTCAATGAAGGAAAATGAGCATTTGTACTCCATAGCTTACCTAGAATTGCAGGCGAATTAGGCTCCTGCTACTCACTAGCAAATTTGTCTTAGCTTTGGCCATGTTATGAATAAGACTTAAGGAACTTTCTTGGTAAGCCAGAAAGGTACAGTCATAGAAAAAAAAACGAAACACTCGATCGTATTCAAAGACTATTGACACTAGAGACACGTGTAAGGTGTCATTGTTTCAGAAATAAAAAGTTCTACATAATTATGGTAAAAAATTGTTGTTAAGGGGTCGTTTTCATATTAAAACGAGCATCAACTTCAAATTTTTCAATGAGAACCCCCTCTTTTTATCACATATTTGTGATCAGCATTCTTTTTTAACTTTGTATACAAAGTTTTGTTTAATTCGATCCAGCCGTTACTTCAGAATCAAGTTTTGAAAAATTCCTCTCGTAATGTTAAAACGTATTTTGATATTTTTACTAATAACACAAAAACTATATTAGGCACGGCAAAGATTGTTTTTTATATCAAAATATGAACCGACCCAATAATAAAAACATAATTTACAACACCTAAAAGGAAATTTTAGTTTTTTTATGAATTATTTTAATATTTTTTGAAAAAAATATGATCTGAAACCACATTAAATTTTAACAGAAAAACAATCTGGAAGAGCTTTTATGTGGGAATCCAAAATTTGAGCTCCAAATATTCAGTAGTTTTTGCGCTATGCAAAAAAATTCATTTTTTCCTACTTTAGGGGACCGTATACTTTTTTAAAACAGAAATTATGAAAGTTGGTTTCTTCGTAAAAAAAGAAAAAAATTGTTCAACAAAATAAGCAAACCAATTATAACGTGGATTTTCTACATTAGAGTTCATCTATGAATTTTTTAAATGCATAAATTTATTCGCTGTCTCTGCAGAAGAACAACACAATATTACAACCGTCAGTTTTTTGTGGATATCGTTCAGACGTCAATGTGTAAATAATGCGAAACACTACTTCATTGTCTAATAAAAGAATATTTTGTAGAACTTTTTAAATTAAAAGCTACACTTAAAATACTGATGTTTTTTTTTTTTTTTTTTTTTCTGCGTTTAGCCATTGCCTTTTGTAAAACAATAACTCAAAAAAATAAATAAATAAACATGCACAACTTTTTCACAGAAACATACAACAAAACCTCATTCTCTTGCTGGTCATGTTGCAATAGACAGTGTAGAATTAATTGCTCTTTCCGGTGATAATTTACTAAAAGGAAAAATTATTGCCTTGCCTAAATCGGGAAAAAGTACTCGAAAAATAGCCGACAGTGTGAAGTTTCGCCTTTAACGGTATGCAGATGGGTCAAAAAGTAATATTTGCTCTTAGGTAAGTTTACTGGTTTTCAGGAATTATTATTATTATTATTATTATTGTTATTATTATTTTTTTGTATAGTGTTTGAATAATTTTCAATGTGTTAAGATGTAGGAAAGAAAATGTCGATCGCATTAGTGGGCCGCATGTTTTGAGCCCGAATTCTGCACGCAAAGTAATTGTTGTGGCTAATTGTGAACTTTTTTTTTTTTTTTTGACTTCGTCAAAGATTTAACAAAACATTAATTTGGGTGTTAGATTAAGTTTAGTTTTTGTCTATTCTTAATTATAATTGAAATGCTATTTTTCGATTTACTTTCTCAGTCATTGTTGGTGCATTTCACATTAAAATCATTCCCACAAGACAAAGATAAAATTTCAAATAATTTTCTTCTTTTTGAATAACATGGAAAAATATCAACAAAGAAAGAAAGTTATAATAAATTATTGTTATCAATTATAGATGCCTATCTTATTATATGCATGTTTTTCAGAATCCAATATCTGAATATTCGGCTCCAACGTTATGCCACTGGAACTATTTTTACTTTCTGATATTACTCTTTAATGTAAAATGCTTCAGTGTTAAAAATTCCGAAACGTCACTGGTTATTTCTTCAGAACAGATTTCTCAGTGCAGTGAAAAATTTTGTTATCTCCCATTTCAAGATTGATTGCGCGTATATACGAGGCGTATTTTTAAAGTAAGTTCCGTTTTGATATAAAAAAAGAACGAGTACAGATAGAGCAAAGAAATTTATTACACAAAAATCTACCATCTTTACGCTATTTTTTGACATTGCTCCCGTGATTTTCCAAACATTTGTCATAGCGTGGTACAGGTTTTTGTATACCTATTCATAGAAAATTGCCGCCTGTGTAGTCAGCCATGGGATAACATGTTCTCTGAGCTCATTATTGCTGTTGTGCCACAGACCACCTCGGAAAGACTTTAGATGCCGAAACAAATGAAAGATGCTGCGAGCGAGGTGAGGGCAGACCAGAGGATGTTCAAAAACGCCCCAGCCAAAGCCCTGTAAGAGTGCTCATGGTTGAATAAACGGGCGGTAACTTTGTACGAATAGGTATACAAAAACCTGTACCACGCTATGACAAATGCTTGGAAAATCGCGGGAGCAATGTCGAAAAATAGCGTAAGGGTGGTAGATTTTTGTGCACTAAATTACTTAGCTCTATCTGTACTCGTTCATTTTTTATATAAAAACGGAACTTACTTTAAAAACACGCCTCGTATTAAGTGTATCGACTTCTGTTCAATCACTGAATGGCCAGATTTGCAATTCTGCCTTTGGTCATGCTTGCATTAATGCTTTTAGAACTAGCTTAGTAAATAAGGCAGACGACGGGTTATTATTATAAACCTACTTAAGAATTTTAAACAGGTCTAGAGGCATGACTGGCTTTAACTGAGGAGATTTCTGAATTCTTCAGAAAGATTCCAGGATAACTTCAGGAACATTACTGAATTTTTAGCGGAAAATGTTTCTGATTTATGGAAGACTAGTCGATCCGTGCGGAACTCCGTACTGTGCTTCGAATCGTTTCATAAGGCCTTTCGCTCTTTAAAAATTTCAAAGGAAGAACATTATGAAGAAGAACCGAAAAAAAGTAAGCGCAGAAGAGAAGGCATGTAATTAAAAGACATCAGTAACAAAACCTCGTTAAATATAACGTTGTGATACTTTGATCAGTTTTCATAACAGCAAGGAGCGTTTCCTTCTCATTTATTCTATTCCCTCATATTTGTTATTCACTTAATTAAGTGTTCATGTAATGCGCGATATTTCTCTAATTTTTTGATGCAGATTGTCCGGACGTGGGCCCGAACACTCATTCTCCTAGTTACGAGGAGAACGCTCTGCCGATCACGCTATTCAGCTCTGTCGGTCATACTGCAAGTTAAAGTTATAAGTTTAACCGAAAATCTCATTCTGGTTCTTTAAAGCATGTTTTTCGGATGAAAAAAAACAATTTTTAGACCGTGGATCTATTTTTCGTCAGTAGCCAGCACCATAAGCTTTAAAATAAGGTGTAAATCAAAGAATTTGATCAAGAATTGAGGAAAATCTGGCGTAGAAACCAAAAACAGGCTACAGAAATAATATATAAGGATATATTACTGGCAGAAATCGGGCACATTAGCTGCCTAATATTTTCCAGGAAAGTTTCTAAATTGTTTTTACAGTGTTTAACTGCTGAGTCAAAAGGACCTCAAGGCTAGAAAGCAAAGTTGGGTTAGGTGCTTTCTGACATACGCCACATTAGAATTGACAAAATGTGCCAAACCCAAAGATTCTGGAGAGACTGGCATTTTAAAATTCCTCTAGTTGTGCAACTGAAAGCTTCTTCTTTCAATCGACACTATTTACACTTTTCGATGTTAGTACCAACTACATGCCTTTAGCTAATTTTGTCTGGTGAGAAACTTAATGAGATAAGGATCAGAACAAAAATCGAAAAGTTATGTATAAATCTTAAATAGGATTTTTTAAAATAAACCTGCTCAAATTTTATAACATCCTGTATATGTTAGTTGCTGCAGTAAAAATTTCATCCCAAAATTCTCCGAAACAATGGGGCTAACAATTAATAAAAACCACTTCCCTTCAGGATTCGACTTTATACAAATTTTCGATTGAATTGATAAAGTGTGAAATGAAGCAGTCATACTTACCGACACTAAGGTTTTAAGATTTGATATTGCACCACTTTACTGTGCCACAAACTAACTGTACCAAGTTTCAGCTGACTTTCATTTGTATTCCTGTTTTTTTTTTTTTTTTTTTTTCTTCTTTTTCTTGAGGTTTCAAAAGTCCAAGTCCAGTTGAAGAGTTTCGTATGAAAAATAACGCATACTGTTAGAAAACTATGAAACGTCACACATTATTTTCAGATAAGGTTTTGTTATTTCATGGGATTCTATCAGTTTCCTGCACAAAGCAAGTACATATTTTTACGAAAGGTTCCTGAATCACTACAAGTTGTATGAATGTAATTTTCCCACAGACGTGAAAAACATTTTAAGTCTACCGATGTTAAGATGTGGTTAGCCTCTTTATGATGTCTTTAACATCAGCCCCGTGACGGCCCTGCCAGCCTGACTGAGCCCCAAACTAGGTCAAACTGATGCATGTGGATACTGTAGCGTTGCCGAAATTGCAGGAAAATAAACTGTTCAACATTTGCTTGAAATCCTGTCTCCGCTTCGGTCATATATGCTAAATTGTTCGAAGAGCCTTCCTGGTAAATCAGATCGGTGTCGAACTAGTACTTAATATTTTTCTAAGTTTCCTTGGAAGGATCCTGGTTTATTCCAGATTTATGGCTGACTTTTGTTGGGGAGGTTTCTGCGTTCTTCATGAAGGTACAGGTTAATTTTGGGATGGCTACTGACTTTTAGCGAAAAATTTCCCGATTTCTTTCCAGATATGTTAGTGGCAGAAATTGCTCACACTAACAGTTCATTCCATGTCCACATCCATTTTATCAATCCTGCTTTTTTTTTTTCTTTTCTTTCTTTTTTTTACAGTGAAGCACTTATTTCCCATTGAAGTTCAAATGCATTTCATTTGTTATTTTTTGACCTTCGAATTACTTTCTGAGACATAACAGTCGCACTTAATTAGTACTGGATACACGATATCGCAGCTGTTGCTACTGCGAAAGACCGTAATGGCGTTAGGGAACCTATAAAAAAATGCATTTGAAACGAATTGTTTTAAGTAGTTCATTTCGAATATAATCAGGGTTGTTGCATTAATGATTTCGCTCGTTGAGCGCTGACCAACCTGCTTTGCAATAGTGTCTTCGAGCAAACTAAAAGAAAAGATACTCAAAAGTTGCTTTAAACGAGTAACATTCGTAGCTCTGTAAACGACAATTTAAAACATTGTAAGAGCACTCGTTTTAAAAGAGGAAAAATATATTTCCTGTCTATTAACGCCTTTCTATTTTAATACCATATATCCTAATAATGAAAAGTTTCGAATTCCCCCATGGCCATGCATGAACGTTTCAATTGCTGCGCGATCACAGTACTTCACAAACTTTAATTACTACTCGTAGTCCAGTCAATAAACACATTGTAGCGTGCATGGAATATGTGATAATTTTTGACTTCAGAATATTGTTAGGGGTAGTTAGTAAGTAAACATACTAAAAGTCCCCGCCTCTAGGGGGTGAGCTTAAGGTGTGAGGGAGGGGGAAGAAAATTTTGGGTTTTTCAAGAAAATGTCGAAAATGGTGGGAAAATGCGTTTAAAATGAAATTCAAGCTAAATAAACTTCCTACGAAACTGTTTCTACATATATTTGTTAAATTTCTAATAATTTTCCGGGTATATGTTAAAAAAAATCGATGATTTTTGGAAAAAATCTCTCTGTTTGTCAATTATTTGATCCTAGTGCCTCAGTATATACATGAAAATTGTCAATGTCAAAGGTGTAGAGTTTTCAATTTCCTTCAATTTTATATGCTGTTTTGTTATATTTTATTCAACCATTAAAAAATTACAGAATTTCTAACACGTACTTTCATGGCAAAAAAATGGAACACTTACCATTCACAAATTTCAAACTGACTATAAAGGATCGCGCACTTCCTCTTTCCTCTATGAATTCGACAATCCTGATGGACAATAAAAAAGTATTTGTGGATTACTACAACACAAATGATGTTTAAGGGGGGGGGGTCGTGAAATTGTGACTTTGTGACAAGGGGGCAGGAAAGAGTAAGAAGTGCGACATCAAGCATTTTTTAATACGAATACATTTATGAAAAGTAGCTTGTAAAACGAACTTTGTGACAAAGGGGCGGGGGAGCATTTTATTAGCCTAGGACATTGAAAACCGTTTAAAGTCACACAGTGTTTACGCTTCAAAATTTAATTGAATGACATATACCTGCGATTCGTTACGGGAAAATTAGTTTTTAAATTCAAGTACTGTAGATAGATAATAATAATCCGTCTTTCTGAAAGTTGTAATTTTTGCATGCATTCAATTAAGTACATTTAGTTTAGAGAATTATTAACTGAAAGAGTAATTGCGCGCAAATTATCGTACTTTTAAAGTTAAGAGTTAAAACAACAACGAACAAAAAACAGTGGATAGGAAAGAATTTGACAAAGAAGAGGAAAAAATATAAAAAAAAAAAAAATTTGTGTGCGGAACTGTTCTTCATGATGACCGTATTTTATCATTTAAAAGCGATATAATAAACTAATATACCACACAAATATCCTATTAGAGAGATATTACAATTTAAAATAATGGAGGCATATGAAAAAAGCAAGTTTCCCGATGAAAACTGGTACAACAGGTTAAAAGGCATCCCGAGCTTGAGAATGACTCAGCTCTTAGTAGAATATACAATATTCATTCTAATAGCTAATCTGAATTCGGTCACATAAGAATTCATTTGGAATATTTTCGTGGTCTTACTCATTTACAAAGTCAATTAACAGTTAAAGATCCTGCCAACCTGTCAAGCAGCATATAAAGTACTTAGTCATATAGACGGCGACATATCTCCGAAACTAACCTTACTTTATACATGTATCTTTCTCACTCCGCTCCTAAACTCAGATAATTGTTTACAACTATTTTAGCTTTTATGTCAACTTTTTAACCCTAGTCCTTTATGACAAACACTTAAAAACGATCTCTTTGACGACATATTGCAAGGAGAGCGTCAGCAGAAATACTATGTTTGTCGTTCAGTGTCAAGCGATATAAAAATTAAGCGCAAAATTTGTGAAAGGAGCGGACACTCAACAGGGGACTTTTGTTTGCCACCGCCGCAGTGAATCAACGAAAAAATTCTATTAAAACATGATTGGTACATGAAAACCAGGTACGCAAATTAATGTTTATCGGCATACCTGGTGGAACTGGAAAAAAAATACTAAATTCAACACTGTCAGAAGTCAACCAACAGGCCTCTGCGATGTTTTCTAAAGTCCCTGCGATGCAGGGACTTTATTTAGAGGTATAAAAACTGACCATTTCACATTTAAACTACTTTGAATATCTCCTCCAAAAGGACTCCGTATTTTTAACAGGAAAAAACAGGCAATTGGGAGAATTTCTTTAATAGAGTACTCCTCTGGACTTCTCTTCATGCTTCTAAAGTTGAAGGCGATATCCTAATAAATTTATTGCGCAAATTTAATTTGTCTAATCTGTTCAATGGAATTCAACCACAATGAAATTCACTTTGGAATAATATGACTTCGAGTATTGCTCCTACTGCAACAGCAGCAGGTCATTTTGCTCATATTCCTTGCATCCCCATGGTACCCGTATATTTTCTTTTCCAATTTAAGCGATAAAAATATCCAATGAAAATTTCTTATGCTATTACCATCATCAACGAACAACTTTACGATACGTAGTGCAACGTTACATGCGGGAAAATTGTATTGTTCAGTGGGAATTATATGTTGGTCTCCTTTGATCTGGAAATGAGGTAAATCAATATGTTTCAAACCGCATAAAAGTGAAGGAAAAAAATATTTCTGACTGTAAATTTTTCAGATTAAATAGTATCTTTACAATATTTATTTAAGATAGATAGTGTTTTTTTTTTTTAAACCCGAACTAGGTTGAGACGGGGTCTCTAGTATAGGATAAACCAGAACCCTCAATATGCAGGCCTCAGCCAGTATAAGATAGATTTTTCAAATTATTGCTATAAATGGGTAGCTTTTTGCATATGGTGAAATGAATATAATCACTTCGTTTGGATATGCTTTGGAGTGGCGAGATCTATCAATGAGTGGATACTTTGACTGTCAAAAAAAATTGTTTATATCGTCTTGTCTGTTTGAATCTATCAAATTAATTACTCATTTTCAAAATAAAACTACTGGTAGAGTTTTAAAATATCTATTTTAGCATAGGAAAAATCATCGGCAGGATACAATTATGACTCAGGCTTAAGATAAGCAATAAAATAATTTTTTATCCATCGATATAACGCAGAGTCTCAACTTACGTGAGGGATGCGTTCAAAGACATTCAAAAAAAGTCCAAATTTTGCTCAGAAAAAGTGTGTGCATACGATTTTTTTAGAATCACACCGAAATATTTTAGAAATTTGTAAACATCCGCGCAAACTGTTTTAAACCATTTTTTAACGTCGAATTATCGTTTCTAAATAAAGTACTTAATTTTTACTCCACTTCAAAAAAAAGTTGTGCTATTAAACGTAAAATACTGCTACACTGCTCAAAATTAATGGCAAAGAGAGACACAAAATGAAACAGTGCGGTAATAATGATTGAATTAAAATGCAGCACTATAAAAGGGCATACAGTAATTATTTTCGATTCACTTTTTACTTGTTTAAGTATATTGAAAAACTTTACTTTTTATTTAATTGTCGGAAACTTTCTCTTTTTTCATTCCATTTTCAAATTTAACATAAAGCGTGCTTAGGGGAAACTATATTTCATGAACTTTATAGTTAGAATTTAAAAAAAAAAGAAAGATGCGGAATGGTTATTTGTTAACACTAACAAAGCCATGTTTAGATGCGGTGTAGGTGAATTTCTACTTTTAGGGATGCTAAAGGGAAAGTTCATTCGTAAAATAAGTATTTAGTAGCCAATTGTTCCGTATCCCGCGATTCCCTTCCGAAAATTTTCGTGTTGCGAGTGATGAATTCAAGTTAGCTCTAAAATTTGTTTCTCTTGAAAAGTGCGCATTATAGCCATTCCGCGTTAATCAAAACACGTTATAGCACGAATCCACTGTACACTATTTTACTTTATAGCAACCAGTAAATTTTATGTTCGTTTGCAAATATATATATTTTAAATGAGCAGCCATTGGTACTACAACAGTTTTGGTGGTTTTCTTCTCATGTGGGGTGCTCGTGCTAGCAAGCGCGAGAGATCCTGAAAATCGTTAATAGTAGCCACAACCTTCACCCTGTCCGCTCAAAAGCATAACGTCGCATTAATATGCAGAGCAACACCTAACCCTAGATAATCGAGGTCACGATTGAGAGTCCAACTGACTAAACGTAAAGTTACATAATAAATTAAACTCTGCACTTTCTATAGGAATAATTATTTTGTCTTGGGGGGGGGGAGAGGGAAGGATTTAGTTATTTTTAATTTGATTCATTTTATTTTTAGCTTTGAGTAGTTCTTCTCGGATTGAATACTCTTTGTAACTTGCAATAACCCATCTATAGAATTTTAAAAATATTATTTAGAGTTAAGACTAATGTTTGAGACTTATGTTTGCCACCACCGCAGAAAATCAACGAAACGTTCTACTGAAACATGATTTGTACAATCATGGAAAAAAAAAACACTTTTAATTATTCGGCCATTATGCATGCTAGAAAGGAAAGAAATATGTAATCCGGCATGGTTCAAACTCTTCTTTCAAAATACGAAGGTAAAATTTTGATAATGAACCATGTACAAAGTAAAATGAGCACGAAGTCTGGATTTTCAAATAGTAACCCCTATTTTTTTTTTTACATAATTTTGTTTAGACAGCAAAATTCAGCCTGGGTACGAAATTTCATTGCGTTCCATGCAGAACAAATGTTATTAACCAAAATCCATTTAGAGACCTTCACCACATTGAAAACGCTACTTTCAAGGTCACTGCTTATCAAGTAACGGAATGTAATCAAAGAAATTAAAGATCGCACTTATCCAGCTCAATTCATGATTCTTTTTAAGTTTTTTTTTTTTTTCAATTCGATGCTTCTTGATAATGTTGCGCCACAAAGCGATGTAAGGTCGAAAACTTATTTTAAAAAAAAAACAGTTAAAATATTTACTGATTTTTGTCTGTCTGGATTAAACTTAGAAAGGCGGATGGGGTCTCGCTGGTCCCTCGCATACATCATTGTTTAATAAATCGAATAATCTATAAATGAAAGTAATGGAACTTTTTGACTTTTTATAATATGAACCTATTGAATTGCTTATTTAATCATTCAGCCTTATACCTAGAAAAATGATATAAATATATTCAGTAAATTACCGCCCATTAGCCAGGGCTAAAGGTGTATTTCATGATGTACGTATGTTTGTTAAATGTATTGCACCTAAGTTACTGAGTTATTTTGGAAGTAATAGAAGGTCTTTTCATGTAAAATGGAATTCGCGTTTTAAATTTCGCAGAACATTGGAAGAAGTTTAGGACATCGCAAACAAAAATAGAAAAAATATACCGCACAACGTGGGAAGACACAGTATTAAATAGATCGATGACTTGAGCGAAGCAAGGCCCATTTATTCTGTGAAAATTTGCTTTAAATACATAAAATGAACAAAGTATCAATCTAAAAAAAAAGTCAAGAGAATAAAAATACCAATTAATGATTAAACCCTTCATACTCGAACTTCATTTGGGAACAATTGGTTATTTGAAAAAACACAGTGGACAATCACAGTAGTTGTTCTAGCGGCTTTATTGTAATCAAAAAACGAGAATTTGTTTCTAATTCAAATTTAATGTGAAAGATCACAATTCATGGCATTATTAAAAAAGCATAACGCAATCGGCGGTTTCAGTTAAACATATCAAAGCTCTTAAGAGCAATTTAGGTAAGTAATTTCAAAATGCTATTTCTAACAACGAGATTCGAAATGGATCCAACCCGTAATTTAAAAAGACAAAAGTTATTTTAGCTTAAACCAAGGTAAACCGAAACCCGACTTCTTGACATTTCCCGAATTGTGTAACATTTTTAGAAGTTACTTAATCAACTATATTAAAAGCCAGTAATTTAATCTAATTTCACAAAAAAAAAATATATATATATCCAGCCTCAAGGGCTGCGTCCCCTAACCCCTACACTTCTTTTAAACTCCCACTTTTTTGGTACAGTCATAGAAAAAAAAACGAAACACTTTGAATTATTCGGTCATTATACATGCTAGAAAAAAAAATGTCATCCGACTTGGTTTAAAGTCTTATTTAAAACTACTTAGGTAAAATTTTGATAAGGGACCATATACAAAGCAAAATTAGCACCAACTCTTGATTTTCAAATGGGAACTCCTATTTTTTGCTACATAATTACGTTTAGACAGCAAAATTCAGATAGGGTACGAAATTTCATTGCATTCCGTGCAGTAGAACAGGAGTTATTAACGAAAAACGTTTTAGGAACCGTCACCACATGGAAAACTGTTCTTTCATGGTCACGGCTTATCAAATAACGGAATGTAAAGAAAAAAAAAAAAAAAAGATCGAGATTATCCAGCTCAATTCATGATTTTTTAAAGTTCTCTTTCTTTCCGTAATTCGATACTTTTTGGCCGATAATGTTGTGCTACAAAGCGATTTACGGTCGCAAATTTTTTTTTTTTCAAAAAAGGTTAAAATATTTACTGATTTTTGTCTATCTGGATTAGCCTAAGAAAGACATAAGAGTGGGAATTGGCTGGTTCATCGTATAGATCGTTGTTTAATAAATCGAGTAATGACAAATTAAAAGTAATGGAACTTTTTGACTTTTTCTAATATGAACCTATTGGATTGCTCATATAATCATTCAAGCCTCATAGAAACGTAAATATCCAACCTCATACCTAGAGTCATGATGTGAGTATGTTTGATAAATGTATTGCACCTATGTTAGAGGTTTATTTTCGAATGAATAGAAAGTCTTTGATGTAAAATGGATTTGAAAGTTTTTAATTTCGCAGAACATTGGAAGAAATTTGAACCATCGCATACAAAAATATAAAAAATGTACCGCACAACATGAGAAGACGCAGCATTAAATAGATTGGAGACTCGAGCGAAGCAAGGTCCATTTATTCCGTGAAAATTTGCTCTAAATGCATAAAGTGAACGAAGTAACAATCTAAAAAATATAACAGAAACAGGAGAATATAAATAACCGTTACTGAGCAAGCCGTTCATACTCGAACTTTTTATTTGGGAAAAATCTGGTTATTTGAATTAACACAGTGGACAAACACAGTAATTGTTCTAGCTGCTTTTTTGTAATCAAAAAACGAGAATTTGTTTCAAATCCAAATTTGACGCGGAAGATCATAATGCGTGGTATTTTAAAAAAGCATAACACAATTGGAGGTTTTAGTTAAACATGTAATGGCTTTTAAGAGCAATTTAGGAAAGTAATTTCCCAATGCTGTTTCTAGCAACGAGATTGTCCAACCCGTAATTTAAAAAGACCGAACTTATTTTAGCTTAAACCAAGGTGAACCGAAATCAGACTTCTTGTCATTTCTCTGATATCGTAACTTTGCACTTGCAAACACAGCTTAGCATTATGTAATTTTGTCAGCTGGTCAGAGCAGGCTGATTGCGATGGGGGTTTGAATCCCGGCTCGGAAATGGACGTACTTTCTCTCATATGTCCTCGTCCTTACGTTGCGTGAATGTATTGTTGTGTTGTGAATGTTTGTAACTCACCTGATAAACGAGTCCTTGTGGCATGTGCGTACTGTAGAAGTAGGACTTTACACCAAATTACGGTACAGTTGAAAAAGTGAAGCAGCGCACCTCAAATTGACAGCCTTTCTGGCATACGACAAAAACAACAGCAATTGCATATGATGTTACTTCTAAACATTTTGGTTCAAAAGAATTTTCACCCGCTTTTTAATGCCAAAGTTTTAAATTTATTTATTAGCAGGCTTGATAAATAAGCATATTCAAATGTAAAATTTAATTTGAAGTCTGCATTATTAACGACCTGAGATAGAAGAAAAATGCGTCACGGGTTTAGAATTGCTCAAATCCCTTCCCTTGGTTCAGTCTGTTTAAAACTAGCAGTTAACTCCAGACGTAATGATATTACTTGATTGTGTGTTTTCGAGATTGCCTGTAGAATAATTCTATTTAGCTTTTCAGCTATTACCGAGATTAACATTTCATCCTTTGCCCTTTGATTTTAAATCCAGGAGATGTTAGTATGAAATCAATAATTAATTTATTCCACTGGAGCAAGCTAGTGCTAGTTCAAACTTCCATTGCAGATTAA
The DNA here is from genome assembly GCF_026930045.1 of Uloborus diversus. Lineage (NCBI taxonomy): Eukaryota > Metazoa > Arthropoda > Arachnida > Araneae > Uloboridae > Uloborus > Uloborus diversus. Next base: position 49,449,088 of record NC_072738.1, on the reverse strand, counting down.
ATGAGGAAGCAAAATTGAAAATTTTAGGGAATCCTTTTAATGCGAAACCCGTATTGTAATGTAAGAACAGGCAGTAACCGCACAGCGATGCCCGTGCTAAGAACTTAAAGGATTTCCCTTGAATAAATGAAAATCTCCCTCCCTGCGCACACCATTTAAAAAAACATTATATGTTTCCTTTGCTTTTAAAAATATTTCTCCAAAGAAATAAAAATCATTAAATTACATTAACAATTGGTTCGAAATATCAAATAATCTACCGATGCCGTTGCTTATTAACTATCTAGTCAAGTGACCAAGCTACCAAAACAGAGCTGATGAGCGAGCGAAGTGAACTCCAATCCATTTGCGATACGATTTTCTTAATTAAAACGGGTAAACAAAAAACCCGCTCTCACCCCTTTCCTTCGAGGAAAAAAAAACGTAATTAAAAACACATTATATCTAGAGCAGTGAGAAAAACCCTTTACCCCGTGCAAAAAGAATTTAACTAAAATACGCAACGCAATTTACATAAAATTATCCTTCCGCTCCACCTAAAAAAAAATAATAAAATCCGCGCTATACAAATAAAATTGAAGATCTTGCTCCAAGTAGAAAAAGAATTGAACTCAAATCAGGATTGGTTACAAAAAGCTTACTCTTTTTTTTTTTTGAACTGGGTTTGTTTGGTTTAAACATTACTTGTGAGATGAACAAGAACGTTATGAAGAATTTATGAATTAATTTTAAATGAATCTTTAATATTTATATTCGTACCTAATTGTTTTTCAGTTAATGAACTAATTAAGAATTTAATCTTGTAATTTCATTCCCTCATACATAAAGCTTTCATTAGGGGAATATTGTTTTAACATCCTTTAACTATTAAACAAAAACAATACGTAAATGGCCCGTGTCATAAAAAAAAGCGGTGAAATAATTTACTGTGATAGTTCAGGCATTACTAATTATAATACGAAGAATAAAATCTTGTAAATTGATTTCCTCATACCAATAGCATTCTACTATAAATAAATAAATATAAATAAAATTAATAAGTATGTTTTCTTAGACATGGAAAGGATTTCGCACTATCTATGAACGAATCACAAGTCTGATGTACATCACACAAATTTAATATTCAAAAGATAAACATATTTTGTTAAAAGATTCAAGAAAGGTGACAAATCATGTAATAATTTACCAATAGTATCAGGGAGAACAATTATAAAATTAGGATATATTCGTTTTAAGAAAATTATTATGTTTCCCATTATAGACATTATTTATCATGATTTAATGCGTTTAGGAATACAATTTCTTTTTCAAAATGATGAAAATAATAATAATAATAATAATAAAAGTTAAAAACTCAATTAAAAAAGACTCAATCCTAATGAATTCCTGATTTTTGGAAGTACAAACCTAAATGAATATATTCGGTAAACACATTTCAATAATGAAGGCTGCCGTAAAAGTTAATGTTTAGTGATTCTGCCACCAATCACGCAGGGACTACTTTTTATTACATTCGGATCAAAAAAGTTCTTTGAAAGGTGAAAATTTTCGCATTAACTTTTATTTTAAGAGCACAGAGTCAGATGCATATTTTCTGTTTTCAAAATTTTATACACCATTTTTCTTTTTTGCACACAATGTGCAGGTATTAGTGTCATTTTATGCCTACTCTAAGTGCTCTTGGACATTTTTCAGTTATTTTTTTTCTCTTGTCCTTTAAACATTCAATAGTTAAAACTTACATACAATATGCATCGCTTGGCTTCAATGGTACATAATCTATCGTAATATATCGTACATAGTCAAGCAAAATAGTAAATGAAGTTTTGGTTAAAATATGTTTTTTGGACTATTTTGAAATGCAAAAGACTGAATAATAATAATAAATAAAAAAATATTAACTAACTTAGACCTTTTTTTCATGTGATTTTAGAAAAACGTCTTTGGTCTGTGTCTAGTATATTCATGTACCTAATAGGAAAAGCTGCATGTTGCAATATTTGCAAACTTGCAGTACTTTAAAAAGATTTTAAGTTTCTAAATTTTTAAATTTGTAATTTATCTCTAAAGCTTTGTTGGTGATTTTGCGTTCGTTCAAATTTGCTCTTTGAAATACTATGTAAAATTTATGAAGCCATTTGGGGAAAAAGTTATGTTTTCTATTTAAAAAAAACATTCAAAACAAATAAATTTATAAATAAATTAAAACATGTGCTTAAAGAAAAACACTTGTTTTAAACCAACGTGGTTTAAACAAAACAACCCTGATTCAAACACGCAACACAATTTTTATAAACTGATCTTTCTGAATCCCCTAAAATAGCGTATTTTAAATAGTGATCCGCGGAGTCGAAAGGTCCCAGGAAGATTCCTCAAGGGTTCCACGAAATTTGCATATTTTCTTCGAATGAATTCCAAGTTAGTCACGTAAAAATCGACAAAAGCTCCTTTTCAAAATAAAAAGAAGAAAAAAAATTAATTTGAATTTTGACATCTTGAATTCAAATTATGTTTTTCGCAATCACGAGTGTGTGTATGTAGGCGTGTGTGTTTGTGTGTACGGGTTATGTGTATGTGTGTGTATGAATGCGTGTGTGGGGGTATGTGTATGTGTGTGTAGGCATATGTGTTTGTGTCTTTGTACATGCATGAATGTGTGGGTAGTTGTGTATGTGTGTGTGTATGTGTGGGTGTCTGTATGTATGCGTGTGTGTAAGTGTTTGTATGTGTGTATGTGTATGTGTGTGTTTGTGTGTGTGTGCGTATGTGTGCGCGTGTGTGTGTAGTTGTGTATGTATGCGCGTGTGTGTAGGACATGGATGCAACCTGGAGACGGCTTTCGCTATAGGAGCAGCATCGTGAGGAGCCGGTCGACGGTGATGGTGCGGAGGGTGGCGGTGGGAAAAATCAGCGTAACGCCAAAAACAGTCAAATAAGAACAATAAGCAATCGTGATTGCTCAAAAAAAACTTCCTAAGCATTCATTTGAAATTTGACGTCTTGAATTCAAATGATGGTTTTCGCAACCTTGAAATGCGATAGGACCCTACTCGTTGGGTTTCTTGTTTCGACAAACGGAATGGAATGGAAATAACCAAAAAATTTGCACCTGCCATATTACGACTAACTATTTTCAAGAATAGGTAATACAAGGCACATCCATTAAAAAAACCGATTAGATGCAGAAATAAAGATAAATATTTTATGGTCTATATCCACCAGTACACTTATCATAAAGATTATTTACAGCCTATAACGTTATATACTAGCTAGCTCTGCCACGCTTTGCTGCGGCTGAGAACGGAGATAATTTTTTACTCATTGATTTTTTACGATAAAATTAATATTTTTACAAAGTTGGCAAAAGTTTAGTAGATTTTAAACCACAGGGTATTGAGAATGGTCGTGTTTGGCCGAAGTCGGAATTTATTAAACTTTTTAAGTACTAACTAAATTTTCTATAGTAAAAGCATAACTTACTATACTTACGTTTAGAAAATTTAGTAAGTATTCTCTTCGGCCAAACGTGCAAAATAATTTGAAAGTGGTAGGTAAAGTACCGGAACGTTGAAATTAAACAGTAACCAACATACTATTTCTGAATATACATTTGATTCATCTAAGCTTTAGCTATACTGTTTTATCAATGACTTCTCACAAAATATACTAAATAAATTGATAAGCGATAGAAATGGAATTTTATAAACAAGACAAATGAAATTGATTTCGAAATATAGTTTCGATTGTTTTAAATTATTAAAATTGAAAATTATCTCTTCATAATATTTTTGATTAATCTGTCTTTTGCTAACACGAATAGATTTGACGGTTTTCCCACACGTGAGCAGGTGGCATGTAGTTGCTCACGTGAGTAACACCTATTTTCCAAATTCAAACCAACATTGTATGGCCTTGAAATCTATTTATATTTATCGCAAAAGCTAAGCAAAGCGTAAAATGAAGCCTTCTAAACTGTATGAGATTCTGAAGATTCCTATTCAAGAGTCACAACTGACTACAACTGTATTTATGTCGAGGTCTGCATACTAGTGCCTTGCCTCCATTATTTTATATACCGATAGATGGCAGCACCATCACCGGATCGAACAGTTAATGAGAATTTAGAACTAGTCCAAGAGCTAATAGCTACCTGGTACTAGCACCCCCAGAGGTATCGTTTCACTTGGAGGACATTGAGACCACGAGCATATTTAACGTCGCCCAGTCCCCTTTAATGACGACGGTGGGTCTTCGACCAGCGGGGATCGAACCCGAGCCCCTCCGGCCCCGAGTCCAATGCCCTACCGATCAGGCTACCACGGCCCCGATTCTGAAGATATTAATGCAATGCATAGCAGGATGGTTTCTTCTTTAAACTTTCCCGTCAAAATTGTTGCTTCAAGAACATTTCCGCGATCCTTTTGATAACTATGCGTGTATATTTGCAAAATCTAGATGGGTTTAAATTATGAAAAAGAATAATCGGTGAGCCAATTTTCGACAGGAGATTGTGTGTTGTCGTTGCTGGTATATACAGAGAGTTTAAAATTCAATTGGAAACTTTATGGATTTGTTCTCATCAACAGTTGTATCGATTTATTTAAATGACTTCAAATTATCGCGCAACAACTGTTGCATCTGAAAATAGTAGACTATAAGTATTCAATAACTGCGCGTCTCTTATTTCTCTACTAATAATAAAGCTGAAAGACTCTCTATCTGGATTTCTGTCTGCATCTCTGTGACGCGCACAACGCCTAGACCGTTCGGCCGATTTTATGAAATTTGGTACAAAGTTAGTTGTAGCATGGGGGTGTGCACCTCGAAGCGATTTTTCGAAAATTTGATTCTGTTCTTTTTCTATTTCAATTTTAAGAACATTTTCCGGAGCAAAATTATCATAAGATGGACGAGTAAATCACGAAATTATCATGATGTGGAACCGTAACATGCGAAGAGCGAATGAACAAAGCCAATTGGCGAGAAATTCATCATACTGTAACGGATTCGGTGCGACTTCCACTTTCTTGAAATGAAGACACAGTTCTTGATAAAAACACAGGAAATTTATTTACACTATGTACAGGAAAGATCGTCAACAACTGCTAAATTATTCATCAGCAATTAAGCAATTATCACACAACACCGTAAACTCAACGTTTACACACGTATTTACTTCCAAATACGAAAACAACACAGCGAAATGCCTCGCAATAAACAGAGCAAATACGCTCACCGTTCGAAATCTCAATCGAAACTCTCCTGTTTATCCATCGCTAACGGCTTATATAGACACCGAAAAGAAATTTCTCAAATATTCCACACGCTTCTGTAAAGTAGTAGACCGTTATCAAATTTTATCAATGAACAAAAAGGAAATAGGGGTCGTATACTTTAGCCATATGAAAAAGGGGTTGTATATTCATTACGGGAAACTATTTACAGGTTACGTTCCTACAATAATTACTATTTACAGAATTTGTAACATTGCCCCCTTCCTAAGGACTGCACGTCCCGGGCAGTACAATCCCCAGAAAGGGTGCCAAACTTCTATCACAAGTTTACAAATATACACATTAATAACTAACAGATACAGAAAACAAAATAATAACAAGAAATATTACTAAACATTAAAAGCAAAAATTATCTACAACTTTTATGTTATCAACCATGGTTGTTTACGTAATACTCATGAACTATGGCCATAGTATGGGGCTAACCGATCATAATGTACAACCCTAAGTTTTGCATTAGGTGATTTTTGGATCCTCACTACGACGTCATTCAGTCGGTTAAGGACTTTGTAGGGTCCATCCCAATGCGACTGCAATTTGGGTGAAAGACCTTTCCGTCGGATGGGATTCCATAACCAAACCTTGTCGCCTTCGTTGAATTCATGTCCAGTAGACCTTGTGTCGTATCGGGTCTTCATCTTCTCCGCCGCGATGTTGATTCGCTCTCGGGCGAAGTTATGAACGTCTTCCAACCGGGCCTGGAGATCCTGGATGTATTCCTCAGGCGATGCAGACGCATCCGGAGGACGACCGAAGACGAGATCACAAGGTAGCCGAAGCTCTCGTCCGAAGAGCATCTGAGATGGGGCATATCCGGTAGTCTCGTGGACAGCACTGCGGTAGGCCAGCAGGAACAAAGGTAGCTTCTTGTCCCAATCCTGTTGATTTCTGGATACCATAAGCGAGAGATTATTCAGGATTGTGCGGTTAAATCTCTCCACCATGCCGTCCGATTGTGGGTGTAGTGGTGTTGTCCTAGTTTTCTCAATTCCGAAAATTTGACATAGGCCCTTAAACACAGCAGAGATGAAATTCCTCCCTTGATCGGAATGAATCTGCAAAGGTGTTCCGTATCTCGAGATCCAATGTTGGACTAGAGTCTCTGCTACGGTGGTAGCCTCTTGATCTGGAATGGGATATGCTTCCGGCCATTTGGTGAAGTAGTCGATGGAAACAAGAATGTATTTGTTCCCATCAGCAATTCTTGGTAGAGGACCCAGGATGTCGATCCCAATTCGTTCGAAAGGAGCTCCAACGTTGTACAGATGTAGCTTCCCTCTGCTTCTTTTCTTCGGTCCTTTACGAGCAGAACAGGCGTCACAAGAATGGCACCACTTCTCCACGTCATCCTTCGCCTTACTCCAGAAGAAGCGCTCCCGAACTTTATTGAGGGTTTTCAAGACACCAAAATGTCCTCCAGTCGCACTACTATGTATTTCTTTAAGAACATCTGAAATCCTTGATCGGGGAAGTAGTAACTGCCACCTAGATGTTTTGCCGTCATCAGATTCCCATTTTCGGTACAGTACGCCGTTCCGTAAATGGAGTGAGTTCCATAAAGCCCAGTATCTTTTTGTTGCAGGAGTGAAGGTGGAAACGTCCTGCCAGCTAGGGCGTCGACTGTCACTTTCCGTGAACTCCAAAATTGGTTTTATGTCGGGGTCTTCAAGTTGATCTTTTCGAACTTGGTCATCACTCCATGGATCAGGTGCTGATGAAATTGGAGTCACTGTCACCTGATAGGCAGTAGGGCTAGTCGTTCCATACTGTTTCTCGATTCGGGAACAATAATTGCAGTTCTCAGGACAGGGTCTCCTTGATAAAGCGTCTGCATTGCCGTGAGACAACCCTTTTCGGTGCTTGATCTCCATGTCATATTCCTGGAGCCGCTGTATCCACCTGGCTATCTGGCCTTCCGGATTTTTGAAGTTCAAAAGCCAAGTTAACGAGGCATGATCTGTCCGAAGCAGAAATTTTCGGCCGTAGAGGTAATGATGGAAGTGTTCTACAGCTTTCACTATGGCCAGTAACTCCTTTCTGGTGACGCAGTAATTTCGCTCCGACTTTGATAAGCATTTGCTCCAGTAAGCGATGACATGTTCATTTCCGTCAATTTCTTGGGATAAAACAGCTCCGATGCCCTCGTTGCTCGCATCAGTGTCCAGGATGAAGGATTTTTCAGGCTGAGGATAGGCGAGGATAGGCGTTGATGTTAAAGCCTCCTTCAGTCGTAGAAATGCATCTTCGCATTCTTTGGACCATTCAAACTTTTGCTTGCTCTCCGTCAGCTTATGCAAAGGTCGTGCAATGTTGGAAAAACCCTTCACAAACTTCCTGTAGTACGTGCAGAGCCCCAGGAAACTTCGCAGCTGATGGATGTTTACGGGACGACTCCAACCCTTGACCGCAGATACCTTCTCTGGATCAGTTTGTACACCCTCGGAAGAGATGATGTGACCAAGGTAGTTCACTTCCCGGCGGAACAAATTACATTTGGACGGGCTTAACTTCAGATTGGCTTCCTTAAGCTTTTGCAGCACCTTCCTAAGATTTGCCAGATGTTCTTCGAAGCTGAGTCCCACGATGATGATATCGTCTAAGTAGACCAGACAGGATTCGTAAGAAAGTCCTCTTAACACTGTCTCCATAAGACGCTCGAACGTAGCTGGTGCATTGCAGAGGCCGAAGGGCATCACTTTAAACTACCATAAGCCTTGTCCAGTTGTAAATGCTGTCTTTTCTCGGTCATCAAGGTGTATCTCAACCTGCCAGTAGCCGCTCTTCAAGTCCAGGGTCGAAAACCACTTGCGTCCGGAAAGAGTGTCCAAGGTGTCGTCTATCCGTGGAAGAGGGTAACTGTCTTTCTTGGTGATTTCATTCAGCCGTCGGTAATCGACACAAAATCTGGTGGAGCCATCTTTCTTTCGGACTAAGACGATGGGAGAAGCCCAAGGACTGGATGAAGGTTCGATGACATCATTCTCCTTCATCTCTTTCAGGAGGGTCTCAACTTCTTCCTTCTTGGCGAATGGTAGTCGTCTTGGATGCTGCTTAATAGGGGGGTGTTCTCCAGTGTAAATCCTATGCTGCGTTAAATTCGTACGGCCGACATCCTCCGATGCTGATGAAAACAGATGCTTGAATTCATCCACCAATTGTTCCGCAGCAGTTCTTTGATCTTTCGATAATGCCGCACTCCCAATTAACTTCGATGTCAAGGACTCGGAAGACACAGTCTCGGGGGAATTGATTCTTCTAATGATGCAGTTTACTGGAGTACAAGTTGCTAACACTTCACCTTTCCGGATATTCCTTGGCCTTTCACTCACGTTGGCGACTCTCACAGGAATTACATCCTTAGAAAGGTCCACAAGTGTAGATGCTACCAGCACTCCTTTTAGGTTATTGCTTAGGTTAGGGTATTCAATGAGTCCAAATCGAAAACTATTGCTTTCTTCAAGGGAGCCAGGTATTAATGATTCTGACCTTGAGGGAATCGATAAATCTGTTTGGGCTATTATTTGATGAGCGGATTTTACATCACTTTCTGCGGGGAAAACGGCTATGTCTTCTCTCATCGAGTGCAGCTCATTAGTCTTGAAGTCGAGGTTGAAGTCATACTTCTTTAAAAAGTCCAATTCGAGAATGAAGGGGTCCGTGATATCAGCAACGAATGCCGTATGATGGTAGGTGGCATTCCCAAACACTATTTCTAAGTCCACTTTACCCTCAATCTCAATTTTGTCACCTGTCACAGTCTGGAGACTTACGCGTGGCGATGTCCACAACAGTTTCAATCCAAATTCACGAGCCACATCTGTCCTAACGATTGTCACATTGGCTCCAGTGTCGACAATCAGTTTGCAAGGATTCCCATTTACATGTGCGTAAATGAAAAGTCCATCACTGCCACTACTAGTAGAGGAAATCTGCAGAGCTCTGGTGGAGGTGATCTCTTTCCCTCGCGTAGCTTGGCGAGCCGGACAACTCCTTCGCAGGTGTCCTTCACTACCGCATTTCCAGCACTTCTGCTCTTGTTTCTTTTGGGCTGTTATACTGTTCAGATGTCTTGCCAAGTCACCGAGTTGTCTCTCAAGTTCAGCGAGATGGGACGACCTGGAATCAGACTCATCAGCTTCCAGAGTTCGGATGGGATGGCGATTCACACGGGTTGCTTGCTGGGCGGCCTCCAACTTCATCGCATACACAACAGCAGAATTCAGGTCTTTGACATCCGCCATCCGTAGAGCTTTCTGGATTTCCGGATCTCGAACCCCGTCAATGTAGTAGTTGAGTGCCAGGTTGTCTCGAACATCCGCAGGGCAGTCGCAAAAAGCAAGATGAGACAGTCTCTCGATGTCCGCCGCAAGCTCTTGCAGGGTTTCCCCGGTTTTCTGGAAACGGGACTTCAACTGGAGGCGGCTGAAATCTTTCTGGCACTTCTCACCGAAGCGAAGCTCCAACGCAGATGTGAGGGCGGCGAAATCCAGCCGCTGACTGTCCGGAAGGGTCTGAAAAATGTCCGCTGCGTCACCTCTCAGGGATGCTGCAAGATGGCAGGCCTTGGTAGCAGAGTCCCATCCGTTCGCTTCCGCCACTATCATGAATTGGGTCTTGTACACCTGCCACGAACTTTTCCCATCAAATGTGGCCAGTTTAATGGACGGTCGAGCAACAGATGTGGGAGCGCCAAACTGTAAAGAGCTGCTTTCCGCGGTCGCCAATCTCCTCTCCATGTCTTTAATTATTTCTTCCTTAAAAGAAGTAAATTTCTTGTCTTCTTCTTCCAACTTATTTTCCACATTGGCGATACGCTCTTCCACAGTATCAAATTTTTCTTCCAGAGCATCAACTTTATCTCCCATGGCGGTTAGTTGATTCTCCATCATGGTTCTCATCGACGTTAGGTCATTTTTTATTTCATCTTGACTTGTAGTAATTTTAGCAGTTAAATCACTATTTAACTGTTCTTGGTTAGTCGCCAATTCGTTTTTCAAAGAGGTGATTGCGTCAAGAAGTTGTTTTAATTGTTCATCCATTGCGCGAGTAATCACCATAAAAATAAAGTCCTAATTCAAAAAAAGTCTTTATGAAAAAAATGTCCAAAGTCACACTTACTCCAAGAAAGTCCAGAAGAAGCCCCACGTTGGGCGCCAAATTGTATCGGATTCAGTGCGACTTCCACTTTCTTGAAATAAAGACACAGTTCTTGATAAAAACACAGGAAATTTATTTACACTATGTACAGGAAAGATCGTCAACAACTGCTAAATTATTCATCAGCAATTAAGCAATTATCACACAACACCGTAAACTCAACGTTTACACACGTATTTACTTCCAAATACGAAAACAACACAGCGAAGTGCCTCGCAATAAACAGAGCAAATACGCTCACCGTTCGAAATCTCAATCGAAACTCTCCTGTTTATCCATCGCTAAAGGCTTATATAGACACCGAAAAGAAATTTCTCAAATATTCCACACGCTTCTGTAAAGTAGTAGACCGTTATCAAATTTTATCAATGAACAAAAAGGAAATAGGGGTCGTATACTTTAACCATATGAAAAAGGGGTTGTATATTCATTACGGGAAACTATTTACAGGTTACGTTCCTACAATAATTACTATTTACAGAATTTGTAACAATACATTATTAGTTAATATACAGGCTAATCAAATGACCTTTTGCTTTTCTACTACGGGCAAAGCCGTGCGGGTACCGCTAGTTTCAAAATAAAACTGCTTATAAATTCTTGAAGCAAATTAAAATTATCAGGGCTTCTCAGTCTGAGTCGAAGGTCGGAGTCGCTTGAAAACGTACCCACTCCGACCTGTCGGACCTTTTCAAGGACTTTCCTTCAAGGATTTTTTTTTTCAAGGAAAAAAAATAATAGGACCACTTGCTCCGATCATATATATAACTATATACTAATCTACAAATAACTGCAATTGGCAAACAGCTGGCTTTATTATTTGTTGAATTTTCTGTAATACTTATCAACGTCAAACTGCTAGTTTACTTATTTTTATAACGTTCTTTAAAACCTGTCAGCAAATGGTTTTGTTGTCGATAATTATCGAAATAGAAGTAGTTTTTGAATCTGACGTTATCACTGTCAAAAAAAAGGTATTCATTTATTTTTATATTTTATCTCATATGTAAAATAGCGAAAGAAATGTATCCTTAAAAACTAAAAACAATTGTGGAACCTCCTCGTCCCACTCCTTTGTCTAACATTGCTTATGATAGCTTTAAAATGTTCTTTTAAAAGGAAGCGTAGCTTCTGAATCTCCTTACTCTTAATCAGGAAACAACATGACAGTGTTACAATTAAAAAATCTAAATAAGTAGCGATCAAAAGAACATTGTGATACATGTTTTTGGACGCAAAAAATATTTTTCCGTTGTCGATATATGAGATTTTAAAGCCCATGGGAATTTTAAGAAAAGCCAGTCTCGTTGTTCCAAATTTATCGAGTTTCGATGGGGACAGACGTCTTTTTAACGCTCTGTTGTTATGGATGTCCTGCCACATGCAGACGAGGAAATCGTCTGTGAGAAATTGGTACCTTCAATCCTTCGCAAAAAGCTTAAATTTGCCTCTTTTCTTAAAATTTCGGGAAACTTAAATATATTTTATTTCGATAACGAGGGACGATAACGATAATAATTATCAATTTCGTACAGTATTTTAAAAGGCTGAAATTCAAGAAATTTTTTTTTAATATAACTTACGTGCTCGTTGATTCCGTTTCTCCGAAAGTCTTGTGGTCGGTCGCTAACAGTTACCAGGCGTAGCGTTGCTGCAGATTTCCAACCTATTCTCCAAACCTATAAACTGTATAGGTGGTGCTACCATATACCGTGCCCAAGTCAGGCTCTTTCCCATCAACAAAATATTCAGTTAGTTTCATTACAGGCAACACAAATTTAAATTCCTCTGATATACCCATCCCATTGCACACGATTCTAGCTTCAACGTCAATAAAAAGTTTTCTGACATCCGATACTGATTTGAGGAGAGGATAATCTACTTTTACACCTTTGACTAAAATAGTAGCATTGATTTGTAAATTTTCTTCTACTTCAATAATGATATTTTTATCCTCAATATTATTTTCCGCACAATTTTCATTATATACGAAAACTACAATATTTGGAGATTTTTTAAATTTCATACAAACCCAATATTAGTAAGGCAAATTAATATGAACAATTTCATTTATAATAGATTTATGCATGGTTATTTCAGTTTCATCTGCGGAGAGATCAATTTTTATTTTCTTTAAACAGGGAAAATTTTTCTTTACTGCATAATTCCTGACGGATCTTTTCTTTGGTAATTTTTTAGTAAAGTATGTTGGCAGATTTGGGGAAATTGTTGGAATTGCCTCATTTTTCAAAAAAGGTTTTCCCCGAGGAATGAAAACTTTCTCACCATTTATTTGCTTAAAATGCGTTTCAATAAAATATTTTTCGAAATGCAGAGCACAAATTAAGCAATATTTATCAAAAACTTGATCTAACCTGGGAATTAACAAGTTCCACTTCTTTGGTTTTTCTTTATCTGCTGGAGCTTTAAAAAGCGAAACTTTTTCCTTGCATGTTTTGTACCCACTTTTGCACCCTGGTACGAAACAAGATGAAGCTTTACTTCTTTTAACGTTCAACTTTGATGCCTCCATTAAAAGTCTTAAACGCTGTTTCATGAAATATTCACGAAATAAATGTAAAAAAGAGAAACGTGGAACTAAATTGTAACAAAATCCCGCGTCTACTAATGTAAACACCGCGAAATTGAACGTGCACTTTGATCACACTGTCCTCTAGCGGTTTTCATGAAATTTGTCTTCAAGAATCGCGGAGAAAATAAGCGCCGGTCGGCACACTCCTTTTTTTTAAGCACTTAACCCAACGTTTCTGAATTAAAAATAATAATATATACGCTTATTAGACGCTTATAAAAGCTGGTAGCTACTGATCCTCCGGAGGGGGGGGGGGAGGTCTAACGAATAATATATAAACGTTTAATACCTGGTTAATAAATATTACTGGTTAATAAAGCAATATTTAGCTGCTAAAATTACAACCCCTTGAAAGGACAGGCCGACTTATCTGACATTTTGGTTCCAAGACAGTTTCGGATCCAACCTTGTTTCTAGTGTTTTTAACTACAGCATTATACATGCTGGTTACTATAACGTAAAATAATTAATGATAAGTTGAGTAAAATGTCACTTAAGATAAATATAGAAAGATAACTTATTCAACAAAACTGTATCGGAAAATGTTTACTGCAATGAACCTCGTTTTCACACCTTATTTATTTTGAATTATGTATTAATTAAATCTTTTTCATTTACAGAATAAAATCAGCAAACATTAAACAGGCAACACATCTAAAACTTGGGAACCAGTTTTCTGCAGCGAGGTTTTTATACAAATATTAATTTTGTCAATCCAAAGTTTTGGACCCAAAATGTCGGATAAATAAGCTCCTGTTATATAGTGGCCTTAGAAAAATTATAAGTGGAATACATTAGCTGTCTTGGCCATATGATAACCAGTAAAAGACCTCGGATCTCCGAAATGGTGTATTTCTGGATTGTATACGTGGTTGTATTTCTGTATACAGTTTAAAATCTTTTACAGAAGAAAAAAAATATCATCATTTTTATTTTCCTTCGTAGTAATGCTACTTGCAGTTGGTTTCATTTCTGAATGTGTGTGTGTTTTTTTTTTTTTTTTTTTTTTTTTTTTTTTTTTGTATTAAAAAATTTTATTTGTAGTTTTTGGTCATGATAAATTTTATGCAGCCATCTGGGCCTACAACACAAAAGACAAGAGGTATTACTTTTTATTTTTCATCAACATAATTTTTTTTGATAAAATTTCTGCTTAGGTAGGGCGAGATTGCCGGATTTACTATATATGCAGTATTCAAATACAGCAGTCTTCCAAATATTTAAAACTATAGGGAAAGTACTTAAAAAAATTCCACTTGAGTTGATGCTCTGCATATTAATGTACCAATGGCAAAACATTGCTCATGACTAGACTGCTACAATCTCGGGAAAAGGATCAACAACAAAAAAGTCAAAGGCTTGATGTCCTTGCGCAGGAACCTTGTTAATCTTCCCTATGCCGTTTAAAGCTCTTTAGCTCCCACAGAGCTAAATAACAAATTGCTACACTAAAAACGATTCAGAAACGTTCCTAGAAAATAATGGGCAGCTGATGTGCCCAATTACTGCCAGTAACATATCTTGCAAAATCCAGGAACGTTCTCCGCTAAAATTCAGTAACTTTCTTGATATTATTCTGGAAACTCCCTGAAAAATTCAGAAATCTTAAAAGTCAGTCGTGTCTCGGGAACATTAGAAAAAACTTAGATTAGTACAGTCATAGGGGGGGGGGGGGGGGGGAACGGACCACTTTTAATTATTCGGCCATTATACATGCTAGAAATGAAAGAAAGGTGTCATCTGACATGGTTTGAAGTCTTCTTAAAAATTACTTAGGTAAAATTTTGATAAGGGACCATATACAAAACAAATTAAACACCAAGTCTTGATTTTCAAATGGGAACCCCTATTTGTTTCCTAAATAATTATGTTTAGATAGCAAAATGCAGCCGGGCAGTAAAACAGAGTTTATTAACGAAAAACGATTTAGGGACCGTCACCATATGTAAAACGCTACCTTCAAGGTCACGGATTATTTAGTAACGGAATGCAAACAAAACAAAAAAAAAATCGAGATTATCTTGCTCAATTCATGATTTTTTTTTTAAGTTCTTTTTTTCTTTTTCCCCCAGTATTCGGTACATTTTGGCCGATAATGTTGAGCTACAAAGCGATTTAGGGTCAAAAACTTTAAAAAAAAAAATTACTATTTTTTGTCTATCTGGATTACTTTTAGAAAGACGGATGGGGTCTGGCTGGTCCATCGTATAGATCGTTGTTTAATAAATGGAATAATGCCTAATTGAAAGTAATGGAAATAATTGACTTTTCAGAAAATGAATCTATTGGATTGCTTATTTAATGCTTATCTGCAAATCCCCACAGGCCGCAGGTTGGCATCACTGGTATGTAGTAGTCGAACTTTGATCTGTAGTTATTGGTTGAGCTTTTAGATGGCAGAATTGAAATTAGCCTGCTTCAGTGAAATGTTTTTTGCGCCATCTACAAGCTAACTGACTAACTTTATTCACTAATGCTTAATCCAAAGATGGAAAATGGTATTTTCAGAATGCTTGTCGTTGCACTTAATTTCTTTATCATTGTACCTTTGAAACTGAGATGCTTTCATACCTCATGCATAAACAGTTTATCTAATTATCAGCATCAAAGGTTATGCTTCCGGATTTCTGATAACTCCCAGTTTTTCTAACAATTAATTTTATATATATATATATATATTTATACATAACATTTTTTGCAGGCACTAGGGTAAATCGACCAGTAAGTGAACACCACCCAGTGAACGAAGAGCGCGTCATTTTTTAAAAACAGATACGCTTCCAAAATTTTTTTTTCTGAATAAGTTCACTACAAATGCGTTCTTTATTGATATTCTAAGCTATCTAACACCTGATTGGTTACTTTGGATACGTATTTTTTTCCTGTAAAAAATTTGAAATCGTTGCTGCCGTGAATCGTTTTTTCTCTCTTTCAAAATAATAAGGCTGGTTTCGTGCTAACAATTATTTTGATACATAATATTTTTTAATTGATAAATTTTATTTTTTAACTCTGCGAAAGAAAAATTAAGTATACATATTTAGGTTTTGGATTTAAATTGTTTCAGTCGATGCAGAATGCGTAAATTTTCAGGTAGAGGGGTGCTCAAAACCCAGTGAATGAAATTTCTTTTGATTTAAAAAGAAATTAGTTTCTTTGAGATACAGTGAAACCTCCCTTAACGGACACTCCCGAATAACGGACACCTCTAATTAACGGACATTTTTGCAAGTCCCAGTCCCTCAATATAGGCCATTCTATGTAATTCACTCTGAATAACGGACACTCCGAATAACGGACAGTTATTTCACAAAAAATTTTCCTTGTGATCGTAGCACTTCTGTTTTTTTTTCTTTTCACACAATATCTTAGTAACTTGCTTGCCTTACAAAGCTTTTCATCCTCCACAACTGATATCCCCCCCCCCTCGTCATTTCCTTATCACTGTTTCTTGGAATTAAAAGGGTGGTAATGGGCAGATGCAGCGTTTGGGGCTTAAAAGTTGGGGGCAGAAAAAAAAAAGAACTAAAAGGCATGGTACTTTTTGCGGGCAGCAAAAAATGGAAAAGAAAAAAAAGTCATAATTTTGTAACGGCTAGTTTTGAGAGTATTGAAGCAGATAAGTGAAAACTGATGTCAGGTCTAACAATTAACGAACGTTTTTCTTAAGATTTTAATGAATTTTGTACACAATAACTATTCAAAAGTTAAGATAAAAAAGAGGAAACTGGGCGCTTTTTCTAACTGGGGCTCCCGGGAGATGCAATTGAGCAGACCGGCGCCGGTAGTAGTCGGCTTTATGGCGCCGTGGTTTCGTTGGGTTGTTTAATTTTTAGACATGAAAAAGATTTGCCCATATTCAAGGTCATATTGCCAACTGTCAATCATGCAATAGTGATACTCGAGATAAAATCAATAAATTAACCATAAAAAAATGTCGGGGGGAGGGGGGTTGCTCGGTCGAATCGCCGCCGTTGGTAATGCAAAAAAGAGATGTCAAACTGTTTTAACTGATTACTTTTAATTGATTAAATGCTTTTTAAGACAAGTGTGTGCTGTCAGTATACCTTTATTAAGAAAAAAAAAAGATTAATTACACTTGACGTAAAATGTAGTAAACCTTTCGCAATTGTTTCGATTGTGTTCTACAAAGGGAACAACAGCCCATTTTGAAAAAGGTAAATTAAGTAATTCCTCCTAATAGCGGACACCTCCCAATAACGGACAAAACTTCTAGTCCCTTGACTGTCCGCTATTCGGAGGTTTCACTGTATTTTCATTTTCGTACTTTTTTGTCATGCAGATAGTTTTATATGCTTATTTATTTATGTATTTCATTATATATTTTATAATGTTTTTATTTTTGTCTTTGCAAACAATGCACTTTCTACTGAGTTTTATCTTTTATCTATCTATATCGCTATCTGTATATTAACCTACCTACCTATATCTATATTTCTACATCTTTATCTCTCTTGATAGATAAACAGGTAGATAGAGAGATAGAGAAATAGAAATATATATACAAAGAGAGAGAATAGATAGGTAGATATGTATGTATATAGATAGATAAATAAATAGATAGAGGAAGATATAGAGATAGATATATAAAAATAAGAGGTAAATAGATATATTAGATATGTGGGTAGATATAGAGATAGAATAGGTAGGTAGATAGATAGATCAATAGATTTATTGATAAATAGATAGTTAGTGGTTATTAGATAGATGGGTAGATAGAGAGACTAATATAGAGATAGATAGCTAGGTAGAGAGACTGATATAGAGATGGATAGTAGATATATAGACAGGTAGATAGACCGATAGATATAGATAGGTAGATAGATAGACAGGTAAAAAAGCAGGTAGATGGATAGATAAATAGATTGATTAGGATAATAGATTGGTAGATATTTAGATGTACAGACAGATAAATAGGAAGATAGTTTGGTAGATAGACAGATAGATAGATAGATAAGTATATAGATAAGTACATATATTGATATATTAGTATATAGATAAGTAGATATATAGATAGATAAGTAGATAGATAAATTGAAAAGTAGATAGATAGACAGATAGATAGTTAAGTAGATATATAGATAGATAAATAGATAGATATATAGATAAGTAGATATATAGATAGATAGATAGATATATATAGATATAAAGATATAGATAGTTATATAGATAGATAGATAAATAGATCTTAAAGAAACTTAGTTTCTTTTTGAATCAAAATTTATCATGTTCATTCACTGGACCAATTTGTGTTCATTTACTGGTTCGAGGTGTTCATTTACTGGGTCGTTGTGCCATTTTTTCTTTAAACACCTAAAAAAGTCGGAAGCAGTACCATTTAAGTTCCCACGATTTTTTAGAGATATTTACATAGAACAATTAAAATGTTTTAACTATCGCGATCTGTATAGTATAGAATTTCAAATTACACTCTAAGACAAAAAAAAAAAGTTGCACCAGGAAGGTGTGGACCGATGTGAATGAAATTTGGAGGGATGGTTCTTCTGCCTAAGATATGCAAATGATTAAATTTCCAGGTTAGGGTTGCGCATGCAACGCGCGCAGGGTGGCCCTAAGCACAGCGCAAGACCAGCTATATAAGGGCGTCCAGTAGCGCAGCAATTTTAATTTAACTCAATCTGATTTGTTAGTTACATCGTTTAACATTGGATTATGCCTCGAAATAAAGTTCGCAAGCAATTTACGCAACCTGGAAGTGTTCGAAAGGGGTCGCATAATTGGCCTCCGAGAAGCTGGATGGTCTTCGACGGATAGCACAGCACGTTGGTTACACTGATGTTACTGTTGCACGCATTTGGCGGCAGTGGACTCAACAAGGCACATATCAGCGTCAACCAGGCTCAGGGAGGCTGAGACAAACCGTACCGAGGGAGGACCGGAGGCTCGTAAGGCAAGCTCGTAACGATCCAACCAGCACAGTTGCAGACATCCAACGGGCTGTGGGACCTTCCATCAATCAGCCAATAAGTGGTCGCACCATTTGCCGACGGCTGCACGACGTGGGACTGCGCTCACGTAGACCGTTACGACGACTGCCATTAACAGCATTGCATCGTCGGAAAAGATTGGAATGGTGCCGTACAAGACGGACATGGAGCGTCGAATGGTATCGCGTAGTCTTCACTGACGAGTCCCGCTTCTGTCTTGGTGGAGACGACAATAAAATCCGCGTGTGGAGGCAACGTGGTCAGCGCCAAGATTTACGGTTTATTGTACAGCGTCATACGTCCACGAGACCTGGTGTCATGGTGTGGAGCGCAATTGCATATGATGCAAAATCACCTCTAGTGTTCATTAACGGTGCTTTGACCGGCCAACGTTACGTTCAAGAGATCCTGCAGCCAGTTGCTTTGCCATTCCTGAGCACCCGTGTTCGGCCGCTATTCCAACAAGACAACGCTCGACCCCATATTGCTGCCGTCTCTAGAGCTTGTCTTCAAGGCCTAGACAGCATGGAGCGGCCAGCATATTCACGAGACCTGTCCCCAATCGAGAATGTGTGGGATGCCATGGGACGAGATGTCAACACTCCACCCGTACCTCGAAATCTGCCGGAACTCCGTAACAAAGTTAAAGCAGCATGGGATAGACTACCACAGGACTTCATTAAGAACCTTTTACGATTCGTTACCAAGACGATTAGCATGTTGTATTCGGAATAATGGCGGCCATACCCCATACTGAATGTTACCCATTTTGTGTATGTTGTTCAATAAATTTTGCTTATATCGTTCTCATTTTCTAATCATTTACTCTTCCATATACACTTAACATACCTTCCAAATGTCATTGTATTCTAAGACTTCCTTCATGGTGCAACTTTTTTTTTGTCTTAGAGTGTACTAGGATTTTTAAAAAATGAAATTGTGCTTAACTGTTCATTCACTGGTCGGTCTACCCTATGTAAATTACATTTCGTCGTATTATTGACGCGGGAGATATCAAATGAGTCACGTCTGCAAAGATTTTGGCATAGTACAGGAAGAAAATGCCTAAGAAATGTAAGCCGAAAGCTGGTGCAGTGGGCGCCGGTTAATTGAATCAGTGCTTAGTTGAATCAACCGCTGTAATGACTCAAATTGCGAAAAACAGAATAAAATCCAACTTTATTGAATTAGGTGCTTTATTGAATCAGCCACTTTATGGAATCAAAACTGTTTAGTACAAACGTGATTCAAAGTAGCGGAGGACACTGTAGAGAATTTAAAAACAACACAGCGTAGGGAAGTACAGTAAAAAAAGAAATCGTTTGAATAGTAACGTCTTGATATTCAAATGATGTTTCTCGCAATCACGAATTGCTATAGGACCCTACTCGGTGGGGTTTTTGTTTCTGCAAATGGAATGGAAATAGTCAAGAAATTTTCACCCGTCACAGTAGGGCTAGTGATTATCCAAAGTATGTTTTTCACAATCACGAACTGCAATAGGACCCTAAGCGATGGGTTTTTTGTTTCAAAAAATGGAGTGGAAATGGTCAAGAAATTTTCACCCGTCATAATAGGGCTAGTGAGTTTCTGGAATGGGTAATATGAGGCACAACCATAAAAAAAAATGGTGATTAGGATGCGGTAATAAAAAAAAAAAGATTTTACGGAAGATATCCACCAGTACACTTATCATAAAGATTTTTTACAGCGCATGACGTTAGGTATTAGTGATAATACCTAACCCAATATTAAGTGATGGTAATTAGAAATAAGGAAATATTGTACTAAGATGAAGTTTCGCTGTTTAAGTATATCTATGTAAGTGTTTTTCCCATAAAAGAAATCGTAATATTACACACAAAAAACTTTTTCAATGTAAAGTCTGTTTGAGTTAAGCGGGGCGAGGGGGGGGGGGAGTATCTTGTGGGCCAGGGCTAAACCGGTTAAACTCCATCTTAACTAGCGCTAAGCGATGGGAAATTTCTTTTGCCCAGTACAGCACCATGTGGATTTCTTGTGTTCTTTTATGCATATCAGCCAAATTTTGCAAAAAATATCATATTTCACTTGATTTTTTTTACTGCCGTAAGCGTTCATTATGTTTTGTATTTTTTAATATTTTAGTACGAAATTAGGTTTTTATTACCTTTTTTATTTTTTGCCTTAGCTTTAAAGAATACTTTAAGACAAAATGATTAGAGCATGATAAATTGATTTAAGTTCAAGGAAATGGATTGAATTCTTTTAAATGTTCTTAGATCCTCCTGTCTTTATTATTAACGTATGAGGATACGCTAATTCACCAATTTTATACTTTAATGAAATCGTAAATTATGTATTCGTATTGCAGATATTATCAGATGTAGCATTTTTTTTCTTCAAGAAACAGATGCAGCTGCCTGAAATAAATAATGAAGCATAATAAACATCCAAGCGCCAGAAAAATGAAAAAATAATTAACTTATTTTAATTCTGAAATTTTGAAATCCAATTATGTTTTTCGCTACTCATTGAAGTTGTTTTTTCTGCAAACGTTCCTGTCCCCCCTAGCTTGGGCGGTTACCTTTGTATAAATGTGTAGGCTTGTGTGTGTGCGTCGACCTGCGTGAATGCACGTTGGCGCGTATGTGTGTAAAGGCGCGCGTGTGTGTGTGAGTATGTATGGGGAGGGGTTAGTGTGTATGTGTAGGAGCGTGCGTGTGTCAGTGTTGGGCATTAATCAATTATTTTTTCAAACGCCTTGTTAATTGATTAAAAAAGTAATTGCAATTAAAGTAATTGCAACTACACTGCTCAAAACAATTAGGGGAGCAATGGAGCAATCACACAAAAGTGAAGAAACCGTTGTGAGGTAGCCTTGCAAAGGCATAAAATGGAGCATACACGTGTATTAATATGCAATACAGCAAAAAAGAAGCAGAAAATATTTGACTAGGAACTTTACTCCTCTAGAACAGTGAAACGAACATGAAATTATGCCTCTCGGACATCGTCTGCTACAGTTCCTTGTGTTTACCCGGATTCCAGTCCCCCAATAAAACGTCAGCCATGGAATCCGGTAAATTACGGTGTCGTGGCATTTTCCAATAAAGAAAAAAAAACAGTGAACGGTTGAATTTTTTCGCTCAGACAGGGAAAAAATGAGCTTCTGTTAAATCACGATTTCTGCACTTGCATCCTTTTTCTGCTTTTCGACGACAGAAACGCTGATTGGCATCCGAAGTTTACGTTTTATTCTCATGTTCCCAGAAAACATGGAGGTTTTATTGGAAATTAGTTTCCGGAATAATGTTTTTCTCAATTTTGTTAAAACCATGTGCTTCCTAATTTTTTTGAGCAGTGTACTTTTGATACAGGGCAGCGTACAGAATTCAAAGTATTATTCGAATTCTTATTTTCGTTCAGTGTTGATTGCTCGCTCGCCGCGTGAACTATTCTCGTCTTGGCAAGTTTTTTACACACGTAAATGTTTGTGTTTAAATTAAGTGTTTTAAAATTGTGCAAATCATTGTTTTGTAGTTTAGCCTGTTACAGGGGAAATCTGAAAGGACATAACAGGGGACGTAAGATCTCAGAGACCGCTCTGTTTATTTATTTATTTATTTTTTGAGCAATCACGATTGCTTATTGCTTTCATTTGACTGTTTTTGGCGTTCCTTTGATTTTTCGCATCGCCACCCTCCGCAGCATCACCGTCGACCGGCTCCTCACGATGTTGCACCTCTAGCGAAAACCGTCTCCAGGTTTCGTCAATATCCTACACTTACACGCGTACATACACGCACCTACACACATATACATACACCTACACACATACACAAACACATACACACACACAAACACACACTTACACACTCACATACACACAACTACCCACACACTCATGCCTGCACGCAGACACAAACACACATGCCTACACACATACTCCCCACACACAAACACACACGCTTACATATACACACACACTCGTGATTGCGAAAAACATAATTAGAATTCAAGATGACAAAATTCACATTTTTTTTTTTTTTTTTGAGCAATCACGATTGCTTATTGCTTTCATTTGACTGTTTTTGGCGTGCAATCATTTTTCCCACCGGCGCGGCGCCACCCTCTGCCAGCACCACCTGTCGTGTCGGCCGGCCTCACGATGCTGCTCCTCTAGCGAAAACCGTCTCCAGGTTGCGTCCATATCCTACACACACGCATACATACATGCACCAACACACACGCACATACAAACACATACACACACATACACAAACACCACCATACACACACATACACAAACACATACACACACGCATGCATACAGACACCTACACATACACACAAATACACACAACTGCCCACACATTCATGCCTGCACACAGACACAAACACATATGCTTACACACACACATACATACACATACCCCCCCCCCCACACACACACATACAAACACACACTCGTGATTGCGAAAAACATAATTTGAATTCAAGATGACAAAATTCAAATTAAATTTTTCATTTTTTTTTTGAGCAATTGCGATTGCTTATTGTTCTTACTTGACCGTTCTTGACGTTGTGGTTCCTTGTTCAGCTTGGATCAGCGGCTCTGCAGTACCACCGCCCACCGGCCTCTGAAGGCGGAGCGGCGGCTGTCCCCCGGTCGTGAGCTATCCGCTTTTCCTGGTCGGAGGCGTCCATGTCCGGTACACACACGCCTGCGTGCATACACACAGGTCTATGTACACACACAAGCCTACACATGCATGCACGCGCGCCTACGCACACACAACTATACACACGTAACCACCCAGAAGGAGGGGCAAGCTTGGGGGACAGGAGCCGTTTGTAGAAACAGTAACTCCAATGAATAGGGTCCTGACGCAATTCGTGATTGCGAAATACATAATTTGAATTCAAAATGTCAGAATTCAAATTAATTTATTTTTTTTATCGTGGAATTAAGATACAGTTCTGCAATTTCCCTCAGATGTTCTTCGGACTTTTAACAGTACGGATTTTTTTTTTAAATTTTTAATTGAAATATAGGGTTTGGTGGGGTAAAGTGGTCATAAAATCGTAGGTTTTCAACTTAGGTGGATAATAAAAACAATAAATTCTTTATACACTTCAACTTTTTTTGTTGTTATTTTACATTGCATTATTAAAGAACACGGTACATTGCATTTCAGGAAAAAAATATTGAATTTAAGTAGTTTTATAACACTTTCATTTCCCTTTGTATTTATGACCACTTTACCCCATGGGATGGGGGAAAGTGGTCATAGCATGGGGTAAAGTGGTCATAGTTTAAAAAACTGCAAAACCGTGACAAATAACCCTAATTTTTGTACAGTTCGGTTATTTTTATAGTTACAAGTATATGTACGGGTATATACGGGTATACACGAGTCTACTATATGTGTCGTGTAGACATGAGTAAACATGTTCATATATGAATAAATACATATATACATCAGATGCATGCACATGCCTACTCAAGTATATACGTGTACAAGTATATACTCACGCATGTATACGTGATTACCTATAGGAGTGTATACGTGTCTACACGATTATATACGTATCACGTGTATATGCGAGTAAAGCGTAAAAAAGAACATCATATGCGTGTTTTGCGCTTGTATCTCGAGTATATGCGTGCATACCTGATTATATACGTGTACAGTCGACGTATATACGCATATATAAGTGTACATACATACTTATACGAGTATACACGAGTTAATTCGTGGATATATCCAGTGCGTGTTTGTACGTGTCTACTCACGTAAATATATATGAAAGCACGAGTATATTCGTATGTTTACGTGTAAACACGATTATATACCTGTTAGACGTATATACGTGCATTTACGTGTATACACCAGTACATGTATCCACGTATATCCACGAGTATATCCGTTAATATACATGTATGCTTACAGAATGAATCCAAGATTTTTTGCAAAATCTAAGTGGTAAGAAAGGGGAGGATAAGAAGCAAATAATCATAAGGAACTTATGGTCGCTGACTCGCTACATGCACAAAAGGTCAGAAACTGACGTTGACAAAACAGGTCACAAATTTATTTTACCCGACATTTTAGTTTTTAAGACATATTTAGAGCAGTTGTTAAAAGTTACGGCCTCAAGTAGTTCTAATACACGCATCGCAACGAAGGTGCAGCGACTGATGAAAGTTTTACAAAAGTCTCGTAATTTGCAACAGAGTGATTGCGATGCATGTATTACATCTTCCGGCCGCAAATTTCATCAGTAACTTTAAAATTTTCTTAAAACCTAAAATGTTGTGTAAAATTGTCTTTGTGTAATAAATTTGTGACATGTTTTGCATCCATCAGTTTCTGGCTTTGCGTGCATGTAGCGCGTCAGCCTTGAGTTTGATTCTGGATGTTTCTTATGATTCTTGCTTCTTATCCTCCCGTCTCTCAGTTCTCTCGCGAGAGAACTCTCTTTGCGAGAGAACTCTCAGTTCTCTCGCAACTTCTGGTTGTGTTGGTGAGCTTTTTGCACTGATGAAGAGGCTCCATTGTAGCCTTGAAATAGCTATATGCTGCATTTTCTCGAATATTTGTGCTTTATTTACGTTGTTTTTTCACCTTAATCATATTGTAGCACAAAGCTTATATGATAATTTTTCATTTAATATTCGTTAAGCCTAATATTATGACCACTTTATCCCATCTTACTTAAATTGTTCTAAAAAATTACCTAAAATAGATTCAGCTAACTGCTAATGAGTAAGAGTTCTTGAAACATGTAGAAAGCTTCCTGTGCAGTCAATCTGTTCATAATTCTAACAAACAAAATTTCCCAAGGAAGTTGAAAAAAGTGTTAAGATTTTAAGAATTTTCATATCTAAACAAAATATTTTTTTTTACCAAATAAAATTTTCCCAGTTGTAAAATTTTGTATTCAAAATATAGTTTATAAATGCACTATCCTAAAATAAAATGCTTACATTTATTCGAACATTAACTTCCAAGCTATAGCCATTTATTTGAATTATGACCACTTTCCCCCACCAGATCCTACCTTTTTTGAAGATATTTTGCTCTAGCCATATTTTTTTTTTTTTTTTTTTGAGAAAAGTCATATGCTGCAGTAAATAAATTATTTCTCGTAATAAAGTTACTGATACATGGAATACACTGCCAGTTCTTTTACTTCCATCCGAGAGCTGCTGTTTCGTGCTTATTAGCGCGCATCAGCCCGGCGTAAGGGAGTGAGAGTGCAGGAGATTGCAAACATCTTAAGGAAGCCAAGAGTGCCAAACAAACTGGTAGCTAATATAGAATTACGCAGACCAGACGAGTGACCGAAGCAATGGTTCGGTTCAACTCGAGTATTTCATATATTTCTGCTTTAGCCCTGGCTATTGGGCGGTAATTTACTGAAAGTTACTGATGTTTTATTGATATTTTATTTCTTGCTAACATATGTATTTAAATAGTTAGAGAGTAATATGGTACCCGTTTAGCATCCACGTCCCAGGTGGACCTGTCGTCTGTAGAATATATTGTACAAAACCAGTAATTTTTTTATGAGTTAGTTTTAATTAAAATTCACAGAACAATCGACAATTATTAATTGTAGTAAACTACAATTAACAATTAATTAATTGTTAACTGTGGTAAACTACAACTAACAATTAATTAATTGCTAACTGCAGTAAACTACAATTAACAACTGATTAATTGTTAATTGTAATTTTCCACAATTACAATTGATCAACTGTTAGTTGTTGTGGTTACGTTTACCAATTAATCAATTGTTAATCTTTAATTGTTAATGCAATTAAAATTTGCCCAACTCTGGCGTGTGTGTAGGGGTGCCACTGAACAGAAGAAGCGGATTCCGGGGAACAGTGCTCAGAACCGGAGAAGCCGCGCCTGCAGAGGACAGTGGGGTTGAAAAAAGAGCCGGAACGTGAAAGACCAGGGCCTGATCACCGCACAGGCCATCTAGGCCTAGTCCTGGCGCCCCATCTTCCTAAGGAGCCCCAAATTACTTCAAGAATTATGCATAGCATAGCAACTCTATAAAAAATACATTTATTTTTAAAATAATAATAAATAATTATGACTTATTAATTGCAAAAAAAAAAAGAAAAAAAAATAATTTGAATTTTTGGCATCTTGAATTCAAATTATGTTTTTCGCAATCACGAGCGTGTGTGTTTGTGTAGGCGCATGTGTGTTGGTGCGTGGGTGCGTAAGTGTATGTATGCATGTGTGTGAGTGAGTGTTGTGTACGTGCGTGTGCGTGTAGGTGTTCGTGTGTGTGTAGGCGTTCATGTGTGTGTCTGTGTAGGTGTTCGTGTGTGTGTGTGTGTGTAGGCGTTCGTGTGTGTGTGTGTGTAGGCGTTCGTGTGTATGTGTGTGTAGGCGTTCGTGTGTGTGTGTGTGTGTAGGCGTTCGTGTGTGTGTAGGTGTTCGTGTGTGTGTGTGTGTGTAGGCGTTCGTGTGTGTGTGTGTGTAGGCGTTCGTGTGTATGTGTGTGTAGGCGTTCGTGTGTGTGTGTGTGTAGGCGTTCGTGTGTGTGTAGGTGTTCGTGTGTGTGTGTGTGTGTGTAGGCGTTCGTGTGTGTGTGTGTGTAGGCGTTCGTGTGTGTGGGACATGGACGCCACCGCCCAGCAAAAGTGGATTTCGGGGGACAGTGCTCAGGACCAGCCGCGCCGCCGCCGGTGGACGTTGGTGCTGCAGGCCTGGTCCAAGCTGAAAAAGGAACCACAACGCCAAAGACGGTCAAATGAAAGCAATAAGCAATCGTGATTGCTCAAAAAAAAACTTCCACAAAGGGAAATTTTTATTCTTTTCCCAAAAGGTATCATAAATGCACATGATAAATAATTTACTGAGAGAATGCAGAAATGCAAAGCGAATGTTAAAGAAAAACACTTAAAATTTGTCTTTTAATTTTTCAACAATAACTGCAAATCCCTACTGGCCGCAGGTTGGCATCACAGGCATAGTAGATGCCCTTGGGTTTGTATTTATCCGTTTAGCTTATAGATGCTAAAACTAAAATTCTCCTCCATTTGTGAAATGTTTTTTTGCGCCATCTATAAGCTAATCGCATAACTGTTTTTATTACTGCTTAAACCTAAGATAGAAAATAGTTTTTTTGGACTGTGAGTCGTTAAAATTCATTTCTTTATCATTGTACGTTTGAAACTGAGTTGGCAGGGTCACACCTGAGTACACCTGGTTCAAAAACAAATAAACTCATTACCAACATCATACCCTTTACCTCTGGATTTCCTATTACTACCAGTTTTTTTAAATCTTTTTCTATATACATTTATTTAAAATGTCTTTTGTCAGGCAGTTATAAACAAAGTCTTTTTCAAAATTTCAAAAGCTGGCGAGATCAATTCTGACACGCCTGCATCGATTACATAATCGTGCAGAAAGGACGATATGGTTGTTCGAAAGCTGGTAAAGAATGAAAGAACACGACAGTGTAGGGAAAAAGAATAAAAAAGAAATCGCGTTTGGAATTTTTATATCTTGAAGTCAATTGATGTTTTTGCATAATCATTTGATGTTTTAACCCAGTGATTAACAATTGTTGGTTCTGATTCTAGAAGAGAAAATAGGTTAACGTCTCGTGATCATTTTTCTGACATCTGGCGAAAAACTGAAGATTTGAAGTAAAATTTGAAACTTGTTTTTAAATTTATGAATAGCGTACCAACACTTAATTTAACATGAAGGGAAATGTGGGGCAAAGTGAAATAGTTAAGATTACTGACTTTTTTCAAAATGAACAAGTCGGAAATTTGTTTTGAAAATTACAGTGCATAAAGTAAGAACATTGTATTTTATAATAAAACTTGCGTTGAAACAGTTTTTTTTTTGGTAGTAAATTTGAATCTTCGAAAAAAAGTGGAAATTTTTTTCACTTCATTTTTATGAGGATTATTACTTGACTAAATGTGCAACTTATTTAAAATACAAATAAGCTTAATATTAACTGAACTAATACTTCATTGAATATTAGGAGGTCTCAAATGATATTTTAAATGTTAATAACAAGAACTTCATCACTTTATAGTAAAAAAATGATTTTTGACTAACAGCAAAATATTACGATAAGAGTATCAATTTTTTAAAATTGCCTTTATTAGTAAATGCTTTAATCTTCGGCGGTATTTTTCCCTGACTGGAAAAGACTACACTCGTACTATATAGTTAAAATAATACCAGTTGGTGGAGCTCAAAGCAGAGTAAATATTACACCATTTGACTTTGCCACATGTTCCCCTACTTTTGGCTCATTTCAATTAGTTCTAATGGGAAAATATGCCAGTGATTCTGAGTTAATATTTTATGTGAAGCTATCTGTTTCTGGGGAGCGTGGGCTGGGCGGGGAAGGGGGGGGGGGGATTGACCCGCGATTCTCGAGAAAATTTTAAGTATGGCTCTTAGAACAAGAAGCTTGGAGACACCTGCCTTATGCTGTTTTTTAGCCCCCCCCCCCAACCCCATCTTCTTCTTTTCAACAGGGTGAAGCACCGCCTTCGAAACTGTGGCAGTCTCTTTACTCAACCGTCAGAGCAATACAAGAACAAATGAAAATTGTATCGCAAGCAAAGTACGTAAGCTATTGATACCAGAGATAGACTTAAGGTGCTATTTTTTCAGAAAAAAGGCAGGCTACATGATTAAGTCATTAATTGTTGATATGGGTTTGTCTTCATATTAAAATGTGTGTCAGCCCTAAATATATATATATGAGATCCCTCCCCCCATACTTAATCACATGTTTTAAATCCGTATCATCATTTAACTTTGTATACTAAATTTTGTTTAATTTGCTCCATCCGTTGCTTCACAATGAAGTTGAGAAAAAACCATCGCGTAACGTTAAAACGATTTTGATATTTTTGAATATAATACCTAAAACGCTTTGAATACGGCAAAGATTTTTTTGTTGTATCAGAGTATTAACTAACCCAACAATAAAAACGTCATTTTCTTCATGAAAGATGAAATTTTTATTTTTAATGAAGTATTACCCGGAACATATAAACATACAAAATTCGCTTTCTCTCTTTATGATATTAGTATAAATAAAATTAATATTTGAAAAATATATGATCGGGAAGCATATTATAATTTGAGTCAAATATTCCTCGTCGAGGGGGGATGGGATAGGGTGGTTTAGAAAACTTATCCTTCTTCAATACTTTCAAAATACTTAGCTTCTTACTTAGTCTCTCTCTCTGAAGGCCTTGTCTCAGTAACATCTTCAATAAAAATATGTATGTGCCTAGCTCTAAGAGATAACAAAGCAGGAACACGTACACAAAGGTCATCACCAACGCAATTTTCCAACTTGTACGTTTGACTGCAGGTTGATAATATGAACTTCGAAATCGAGGGATAGATGTGATTTAAAAACATTGGCATCTTGTGATCTTGTGCTACTAAAAACACGAGAGTAAATCACGTGCACTGATGGAGTTAGAAAGAATATAAAAATGTGTGCTTCTGTAAATAAAGGTTTACCAAGTCAAGTTCAAAAAACAAAATTAAAAAAAAATAAATAAAAGTGTTTATTTACTTAATCAATGCAGTAAATATTCAAAAACTACACGAACTGTACATTCATTTCTATAATTTTAAAACCTTTACAGTTAGGTCTTATAATACTACTAGCGGTATCCACATGGCTTTGCCCTTAGTAGAAAGTTAAAAGGTCATTTTGTTCGCCCCTATATTTACAAATAATTGATGCTGAATTTCTCGCCAATTTGCCATGTTCATTTGCACGTCCAAATTGAGGTTCCACGTTATGATAATTTAGTAATTTACTCATTCATGTTGTGACAATTTGCTCGGTAAAATGTTCTTAAATTTGGAATAGAAAAAGAACAAAATCGAATGTTCGAAAAATCATTTCGAGGTGCTCACCCGTTTGCCATGAACTAATTCTGTACCAAATTTCATGAAAATCGGCCGAACGGTCAAGGCGCTATTCGTGTAATAGAAATCCAGACTTGCACAGCTCTAGACATACAGTCTTTTAGCTTTATTATTAGTAAAGGTTAAAAAGCTAAAACAAATTATATATATATATATATATAATATATATATAGGGTGATTATAATTAAAGTTCCACTTTAAAAACGCTATAAAAATAATACCACTGGTCAGAATGACGTCAAACTTCAATGGAATATTATCGAAGAAGGGGGAAACTTGATGGCAGAAGAAAAATAAATAGTTGGAATTTTTAGAAAAAAAAGATGGCGCTGTAAGCATCATATTTAACAGCGGTCGACTACAAATGACAAAAAAATAAAAAAAATATTACCTAAGGTGTGAACTATACGTTAAAACACCGTACAAGTCAGCGTGCATGAGGGTATTGGTGTGATACTGTTAGTTAAGTAAGCCCATCCAACACGGAAAGGTCATACCACGTCGAATGGGAAAATTAGTTTTTAATTGTCCTGAGGCCAAAAACCGCATAAAAAGCATCAGTAAAAATCAAATCAGTCTTTAATTTTCGTGAGACTGGCGCAAAAGATGTTCAATATAATGTACCTCATTTTCTGTAACAAGTTGAAATCAAAAAACAGTTTGTTCTACGACTGATTGAAATGTTTTCGGGGTCACGTTTAGAATGTGTTGCGAAATGCATGCCTTCAGCTCAGCAAAATTTGCAATCGGAGCACTGAACACAACAGCTTTCAGATAGCCCCGTATCCAGAAGTCATACGGATTAAGATCAGGTGATCGGGACGGTCAGGTCTTTCATTGAGACAGTCACAGTGAACTTCTCTAATGCGAAATGAGGAAAAAAACGTGTATTTGGCGTTTTTATGACAACTTCAATGAGTCGGGGACATGACAGGTGTTTTGATTTACATATTCCGATACTTGCAGCGCCATCTATTGCTAAATATTACAACTATTTATTTTTCGTTTGTCATACGTTTTCCCCCTTCTTCGATAATATTCCGTTGAAACTTGAGGTCATTCTGACCAGTGGTTTTATTTTTACAGCGTTTTGAAAGTGGAACTTTAATTATAAACACCCTGTATATATATATTTAGCGAAATTTTCATGCATTTTTTACTTGCCAATTTTTAAAACCAAAGCATTTCTTTGTCAGCAGGCAGGATTAACCAAGCATTTTTCTTGTGAGAACGGGCATTAGATTTACGAAAAGTATACTGTGACTTTAGAACTGAACAAATCTTCGAATATCAATCTATTATGTTATTGTGTATTTTCGAGATTGCATTTAAAATAATTCCGTTAATCTTTTAAGCTATCCCCTTGACTAACGTTTCATCCATTGCCCTTTGATTTGACTAACGTTTTATCCATTGCCCTTTGATTTTAAATTCCTGGAAATCTTACTAATAAAATCAGTCATAAATTAAGTTATAGAAACAAGTGCTACGGTGAACTTCCATTGCAAATTCAGTTCAAAATTGAATAAAGAAACAAATTAGTAAACGTTGAGAGGAACACTTTGATTACGAATTCCGTATTGCAGTGGTTTAATGTACTGATGATTTAAGCTTAGATTTGGAGTTGATGCATTTATCTTAATCCTGAAGTTACTTTGTCACTGTATTCTGATTTTATATTCAAATATATTTCTGCATATTTGTCTTTTTGTGTGAATTGCGTAAGTTACACTTCTATTGATGAGGTGGGTATTGATGTTCTTACTTCGTTGTTTGTGACTGAACCCAATCAGTTCAAATAGCTTTGCATTGCTTTATTTGCAGTGGTACAGTCATAGAAAAAAAAACGAAACACTTTTAATTATTCGGCCATTGTACATGCTAGAAAAGAAAAAAAGGTGTCATCCGACTTGGTTTGAAGTCTTCTTTAAAACTACGTAGGTAAAATTCTGATGAGGGACCATATACAAAGCAAAATAAGCACCAACTCTTGATCTTCAAATGGGAACCCCTATTTTTTGCTACATAATTATGTTTAGACAGCAAAATACAGGCAGAGTACGAAATTTCACTGCATTCCGTGCAGTAGAACAGGAGTTATTAACGAAAAACCTTTTAGGGACCGTCACCACATTGAAAATGCTTCTTTCAAGGTCACGGCTTATCAAGTAACGGAATGTAAACAAAGAAAAGATCGAAATTATCTAGTTCAATTCAAGATTTTTTGAAGTTCTCTTTTTTTTCCGCAATTCGATACTTTTTGGCCGATAATGTTGCACCAAAAAGTGATTTACGATCGAAAACTTTTTCTTTTTTTGAAAAAAAAGTTAAAATATTTACTAATTTTTGTCTATCTGGAATAACCTAAGAAAGGCGGATTGGGTTTGGCTCGTCCATCGTAAAGATCGTTGTTTAATTAATCGAATAATGATAAATTAAAAGTAATGGAACTTTTTCTTTTTTCTAATATGAACCTATTGGATTGCATTTATAATCATTCAGCAAATTAGCCACATAGAAATGTAAATATCCAAGCTTATACCTAGAGTTATGATGTGAATATGTTTGATAAGTGTATTTGCACCTATGTTACAGGTTTATTTTGGAATGAATAGAAAGTCTTTTGATGTAAAATGGAATTGCGCGCTTTTAATTTCGCAGAACATCGGCAGAAGTTTGGGCCATCGCACACAAAAATATAAAAAATGTACCGCACAAAGTGGGAAGACGCAACTTTAAATAGATTGGAGATTCGAGCGAAACAAGGTCCATTTGTTCCGTGAAAATTTGCTCTAAATACATAAAATGAACGAAGTATCAATCTAAAAAATAAAACAGAAACAGGAGAATATTAATACCCGTTAATGAGCAAACCGTTCATATTCGAACTTAATTTGGGAAAAATTTGGTTATTTGAATTAACACAGTGGACAAACACAGTAATTGTTTTAGCGGCTTTTTTTTTAAATCAAAAAACGAGAATTTGTTTAAAATCTAAATTTGATGCGCAAGATCATAATGCGTGGTATTATTTAAAAAGCATAACACAATTGGCGGTTTTAATTAAACATGTAATTGCTCTTAAAAGCCATTTAGGAAAGTAATTTCCAAATGCTGTTTCTAGTAACGAGATTCGAGATGGTCCAACCCGTAATTTAAAAAGACAAAAGTTATTTTATCTTAAACCAAGGTGAACCAAAATTAGACTTCTTGTCATTTCTCTAATTTCGTAAATTTGCACTTGCAAACAAAGTTTAGCATAATTTAATTTTGTATCGCGCAGAAAACTAACATTTTCCATAGCATCGAGCCTCAGACTGTCGCACTTGTTAAGCGATCCAAAGGCTACGCTTTCCATCTTGCTGTAGATTTCGCAAATTGGAAACGGATCAATCCAGAGGGATGCAGAAGTCACCTCATGGAAGCTGAGAGTGCGAAGAAACTGGTAGGTAAAATAAATTAATCTGCTGTATGTTTACGGCCTCTCACTGGTGAGATAAATTTTCTTCATTCACCAGTTTTTAGGCACTCTCAGCTTCAATGACATGACATCTGCTTCATTGTTCGTTGAAAACTAGATCAAGGCGTTTATGCTCATTAGTTGGACCAACAGCAGCCTTCGAATGGCATAATCAAACCGCAATTATACCGCAGTGAAGACGCGGGCCACATTCCAGCCCGCGAAGCTGGTGTATGTGGCCCGTTGTTTACTGAAAGAGTAAGATCAGAAGGTAGAATTAGTTCCAGTGTCATAAAGTTAGAGACGAATTTTCAGACATTGGATTCCAAAAAACATGCATTTAATAAGATAGGCATTTAGTAGTTGATAACAATAATTTATTATAACTTTCTTTCTTTTTCCATATTTTTCCATGTTATTCAAAAAAGAAGAAAATAATTTGATATTTTATCTTTGTCTTGCGAGAATGATTTTAATGTGAAATGCATAGACAATGACAGAGAAAGTAAGTAGGAAAATAATATTTTAATTATAATTAAGAATGGACAAAAACTCAACTCAGTTTGACAGCCAAATTAATGTTTTGTTAAATCTTTGACGAAGTCAAAAAAAAAAAAAAAAGTTCACAATTAGCCACAACTACTACTTTCGTGCAGAATACGGGCTCAACGCACGCCGCCTACTACTGCGACTGACGTATCCTCTCCTAGATCTTAACACATTGGAAATTGGATAAAAATGAAACAACGTTTAAAAGCACAGAAAAGATAAAAACTTTATAAAAACGCAGACATGTTTCGGAGGCAATAGCCTCCTTTCTCAGTGCGAAATGTACAAATGGATGAATCAAGGTCAGTGGGAAAGTTTAAATTGCGTAACCGGAAAAACATTGACCAATCAGCTATCAGCGAGTGCTGAGGTAAAATATGACGTATTCTAACATGTAAGATTGAATAAGATTGGAGAAAAATGCGGAACAGCAAAAGACTCATTGCAAAGATTATTTAAGTTTTTATGAATGTAAAAGGATTCTAGAAAATCTAATTCACCTACTGTTGTAGGTCTGCAAATGATCTTGTCTTCCGAAAAGAGAAAATTGTGCCCTGTGTCCCAACAATGTTTAGCAATTGAAGATTTGTTCAGTTCCTGTTTTTTAACGTGGTTTTCATGTTCTTTCAAACGAAATTTAAGTGAACGCCTTGTCTGTCCCACGTAGAACGCCACGTCTGTCCCACATTCAATTCACATTGAAAATTATTCAAACACTTTACAAAAAAAAATAATTATTATTATAATAATTCCTAAAAACCAGCAAACTTATCAAAAAGAAAATATTACCTATTGACCCATCTGGATACTGTTAAAGAGGAAATTTCACGCTGTCGGCTATTTTTCCAAGTGCTTTTTCCCGATTTAGACGAGGTAATAGTTTTTCCTTTTAGCAAATTATCACCGGTAAGAGCCATTAATTCTATACTGCCTATTGCAACATGACTAGCAAGAAAATGAGGTTTTATTGTATGTTTCTATAAAAAAGTTGTGCATGTTAATTTTTGTTTTCTGAGTTATTGTTTTACAAAAGGCAATGGCTAAATGCAGAAAGAATAAAAAAGACAAAAGTATTTTAAGTGTATCTTTTAATATTAAAAGTTCTATAAAATATTCTTTTATTGGACAATGAAGTAGTGTTTCGCATTATTTACACATTGACGTTTGAACGATAGCCACAAAAAACTGAAGGTTGCAATATTGTGCTGTTCTTCTGCAGAGACAGCGAATACATTTATGCATCTAAAAAATTCACAGACGTAACTCTAATGCAGAAAAACCATGTTAAAATTGGTTTGCTTATTTTGTTGAAAATTTTTTTCTTTTTTTACGAATAAACTAACTTTCATAATTTCTGTTTTCAAAAGTATACGGTCCCCTAAAATGGGAAAAAATGAATTTTTAAGCAAAGCGCGAAAACTACTGAATATTTTGAGCTCAAATTTTGGATTCCCTCATAAGAGCTCTTCTAGATTGTTTCTCTGTTAAAATTTAATATGGTTTCAGATCATATTTTTTTCAAAAAATATTATAATAGTTCATAAAAAAATTAAATTTACATTTTTGTTGTTGAAAAGGATGTTTTTATTATTGGGTTGATTCATATCTATATATATAAAAATCTCGTGTCACGATGTTTGTTCGGGGTAAACTCCGAAACTACTGAACCGATGTTTATCAAATTTCATACCTATCTGTAATTTGGTTCAACTTAAAAGATAGGATAGTTTTTATAATTTTTTATTGCAAAAATTTTATATTAATTATGCAATAATAGTGTGAATTAATTGTTTAGTTCCAAAAATTCTTAATAGATGGCGATGTAAGTTAATTAATCGATACAACTCTAACATCGTATGACTTACTGCTAAATAAAGCATGATAAAAAAACTCAGAAATGCTGCTTAGAATTTCCGTATAACGTTTCGGGATATTACAGGTTATTATTTACTTCCTGAGAAAATCAACTATATTTTTCAAAACGTTTCCTTGAATTGCTACAAATTGCAGATTTCACACCGTTGTGAAAAGTATTTTTCTCCACCAGTATCAAGATTAACTAAACGTATTTAATAGGTGTATTGGTTTCGGAGCGATTACGGTTCGTCCAGATTGACTCAACACCCAAGCGAAAAGTTAACTGGATTACGAAGGTTTGTAAGAGTTGCAGAGCAGTTACATTCGAGCTACTTGCTTGAGAGTCCGTCTTCGCGTTGGCAATGCGTGTATCAATGCTTTGAGAGCTTTCTTAGAAAAGCAGGAAGGTTCCAGGCTATTATATTAAACCTGCGTTAGGCTTCTCTGAAGGTGCTAGAATCATAACTGCCTTTAACGAAGAAGTATACTGAATTCTTCAAAAATATTCCTGGTTCATTTCAGGAAGGTTAATGAATTTAAGCGGAAAACAATTATTTTCTTTATTTTGTTCCCCAAGAGATTTTTAATATCATTAATTCTTGCAAACATAAGTTTGCAACTGAAAATTGCAGTGACAATTGCATCGTCAGGCATTGCTGCTACTTTTTTAGATGGTAGACGAACAGCACATTCAGCTTTAAAGTTGCCTATTAGATAATCATAACAAACATAACGCAATGTGTAACATTAAAGAAAAAAAAACGTGGTATGGCTGTAGTGTTGCAAGAGAGTGAATTTATAATTTGGGATAAGTGTACTATGGCTCATGAGTAAAAGGGTTCATTCGAAGCACATCCTAGGATTGTGCAAGATTTGAACGGCAACGATAAACTTTTAGGCGAAATCGTCTGAATACTGTCTGGGGACTTCCGGCAGACATTACCAGTTATTCCGATGAAATCAACGCATGTTTAAAACAATCGTTTTTATTGCGTAATGTCGAGATAATGCGATTGGCCATGAACATGCGAGTATAAACGCAAAATAATCTAAGCGCATAAGTATTTTCTAAGCAATTGCTGAGTATTGGAAACGTTGAAATTGATCTGTATCAAAATATACAGTACAAGAAATAGCCAGACAATTTCTACACTGCTGTTGAGACGAAAAGTGAACTAATTGAGAGTCTATTCCCAGATAAATTTATTTTTTTAAAACTCATAATTGCCACTGTAATCGCGCTGGTTTTGTTGCAGTTTTGTTTTCGGTAAACATTCCCGAACAGACAGGAATATTTAGATCGTCAATTGTCGACTGTCAAATACATATCATGATGCATGTCGCAAATTGTATTTATTGGTCGCACAAAGTCATTGGGAGTTGACACTTTCTAATGCAGGTTTGACATACGGAGAAACAGTATTCGTCAACTGTTTAAAACAATTTTGACGACATACTATCCGATACAATCATTTTTTTTAAGGAGAAACTATATAAATTTCACGTTTGAAGACGTATTTCATAAAGTTTAACAAACACGCAAATGTCCAAATCCAGATTTTACACAAGAGATGAATATGAAGCTTTAGTTTTAACTGAAGGTTTTTGCGTTTCAATTTCAAATTTGCCACTTAGTTATTATGATATGCCGTCACATGATAGTTGGGCCACCGACTTAGTTAACATTGATTTGCAACGTATAACAACAGAGCAATGACGCTGTCTTAGCTACAATTATTGCGAATAATGAGCCATTACTGACGGCTTTAAAAAAAAGCTCCCCATTAATGCTGAACAAGCCTATACAGTTGTCGATCAAAACAAAGCAGTAAACATTCCAAATGAATTTTTAAATTCCCCGGATACACCAGGAATGCGACTACACGATTTCCGGTTGAAAATTGGCTCAACAATTTATTCTTTTTCGCGATTTAAACCCACCTAAATTACGCAACGGTACACGTTTCTACATCAATAGTCAACAATTTTGTCGGGAAAGTTTAAAGGAGAAATGTTTGTGTTGCCACGTAATCCATTAATAGCGTCATAACTTTGAAGCATATTTAGAAGACTTCAGCTTTCAAAGCGTTTAGCTTTTTCAATCACCCTATAAATATCTTAAGACAAAACAATGTCTATTTGCGGTTTGTACTTGAAATATACATGTTTATCTCCTGGGAAAAATATCTATCGCCTACTCACGAGTGGGAAAGTTATCATACCTATTAGTGTATTTTGTAAAGAAGTTATTGATTACAAACTATAGAGAAAGCTGAGGTGAATAAAATGTAGTGTAGAATCTAAAAGTGTATGGTGGTTTACGCTTAGTTTCTACATTCGGTTATTTTACAATCAGTTTCGATATTTACTATCACTTTCAAGTTATTTTTGTTTGTTTTTTTGCGGAAGTCATACTTACAAAATTTACTAAGCGTAAGTATAGTGCTTTTTCCATAGAAAATTTAGTAAGTACTTTCTTCAGCCTGCACTGTAAAAAAAAAAAAAAATCCGAAACGTTAATGAGTAAAAATGTTCGATACTTGCTTGCAGTTCTGGCTAAGCTTTGGCTATGTTTGCATTACTGCTTATAGAAGTTCCTTTATAAATCAGAAAGGTGCTAAGCTTTTTTTTTTGTATCCCTTCCTAAGTTTACACTAAAGTTCCAGAAACACGACTAACTTCAAATGGGAAGATCTTCGAATTTTTCAAGAGGCTTCCGAGATGATTTCAGGGAGGTTATCAACTTTTATCGAAAAACTTTCCGGGTTTTGGCAGGACATGTTACTGGCAGAAATTGGCCACATCAGCTGCTCATAATTTTCCAGGAACATTTAGGAATCGTTTTTACATTGAATCACGCCCATTATCAATCTCATATGTTTTAAAATCGGCTATACTATTTTAAGCTCTATTAAAAATATTTATTTGATTCTATCAAAATAATGAGTAAAAGTTTATTTTAATCCAACTTTTTTGCCACAGCAACGCGTGGCTGGGTCAGCTAGTTTTGATATAAAAAAACAATCTTTGCCGTGCATAATCTAGTTTTTGTGTTATGAGCAAAAATATCAAATTACGTTTTAACATTACGAGAGAAATTTTTCAAAACTCGATTTTGAAGTAACGGCTGGATCGAATTCAACAAAATTTTGTATGTGAAGTTAAAAAAGGATGCTGATCACAAACATGTGATAAAAAAGGGGGTTCAAATTGAAAAATTTGAAGTTGATGTTCGTTTTAATATGAAGACGACTCCTTAACAACATTTTTTTAACATAATTATGTAGAACTCTTTATTCCTAAAACAACAACACTTTACACGTGTCTCTAGTGTCAATAGTCTTTGAATACGATCGAGTGTTCCGTTTTTTTTTTCTATGACTGTACCTCAACCTTTTTCTTATCCAAGGGTTGCACCGCAATATTAGGATGACTCTCTTCTGCCAGAACGCATACATAATACGAAATATATTTGATTTTTTCCTCAGATGTCATGGGAAAGTATGTACTAAAGGAAGGAACATTGCAAACCAAGAATTGTTGTCATCATTACTTTATGCCTTTTATATCAATACATAGTTCCCACATGTCATTAACATTGCAAACCAAGAATTGTTGCTATCATTACTATATGCCTATCATATCAATACAAAGTTTCCATATATCATCAACATTGAAAACAAAGAATTGCTGTCATCATTACTACACTGTAAACAAATTCCGAAACATTTCTGAGTATTTCCGTGTAACGTTTCGGGATTTTAATGGTTTTTATCCACTTCCTGGTAATATCAAGTATCATTGTCAAAAAGTTTCCTGAATTGCTACAAGTTGTCCGAATGCATATACCGCTCTGTTGTAAAAATATTTTCAGCTCCCAGTTTAAAGATTAACTGAGAGTATTTATAAGGTGCATTTGCTTCAGTTTAATTATGGCTCGATATACTACATATATATGCAGTTAATCTTTAAAGAGGCAAATAAAAATATTTTCATGGCAGTGAGAAATCTGCTTTTATGCAAATTTTAGCAATTAGGGAAGGTTTTTCACAATGATACTTTGATTTAATCAGGAAGTGGATAAAAACCAGTGAAATCTCGATATCTTGCACGAAAATAACCCATAATGTTTCTGAATTTTTTAGTGTACGTGTCATATGAAAGGCTGATAAAAACACTCCTTTGTGAGTTTCACAATTTTGACGTACAATTTAGGTGTTCCACACCATAACTACTGCGCGCTAGAATAAGTGAAAACTACTATTTTTTTCATTCTCTCTACTTTTTAGAGGGCTACATTTTGATGCAAATTTCACTTATGCTTATATTTTACACTTGTGGTACCCGCACGGCTTTGCCCGTAATAGAAAAATTAAAAGGTATTTTGGTTCGCCTGTATATTTACAAACAATGTATGGTGAATTTTCTCGTCAAATGTCTCGTACCCATTTTACGGTTCCACGTTGTGATAATTTCGTATCTCGCCAATTGGCTTGTGCCCATGTTACGGTTTCACGTTATGATAATTTCGTAATTTACTCGTCCATCTTATGATAATTTTGTTCTTAAAATTGGAATAGAAAAAGAACCACAACGAATTTTGGAAAAATCGCTTCGAGGTGCACACCCCATGCTACAAACTAACTTTGTGCCAAATTTCATGAAAATCCTCCGAACGGTCTAGACGCTATGCGCGTCACAGAAATCCTGACAGACAGAGATCCGGACAGAGAGAGATCCTGACAGACAGAGATCTTGACAGAGAGACTTTCAGCTTAATTATTAGTAAAGATATATTCAGAGCATAATTTATTTATTTATTTATTTATTTATTTTCATTTTTTTAAATGGGTCATTCCAACAAACCTGGGTCATTGCATGTCAAGTGATCCAAAGTTTTTTCATCACATTTTTGGATTCCTTTGAAATTTTAAAAGTCCGAATTTCTGGATTTTTATCTCTTTTATTTTTTTATTTATGCGACTTTGATTTTTGGAAAAAAAAACCTTTTTTTTTTCATGGATGCTTGAACATAGAACGGACGATAATTTAGCATCAAATATAGATAGAAAGATTTGGTAAAAAGCATTTTAAAGTACATTAGTTGCTGTTTAATATTACTAATTTTGTAAAAAATTTCATTTTTAAAAATTTAAATTTTTCAGAAAACATATAATGATTTTTTTTTAAAAAATTCCCAAAACATTGTGTGTATTTTATCTTTATTTGTACAAAATTTCAACTTGGGGTCTTAATAAAATCATATTTTTATGAATTTCTGAATAAAATATGACTTAAGAAATAATGATATTTTCCAAATTCTATTTAGTTAAATATGGGGCTCTCTTACTGGTGATGTAGTAAGTAAACATGACTATGCTTGATATGAACTGGGATGAACTTGTAGAATGGAAATCCCCCCCCCCCCCACACAGCACTATAACTTTTTATCTTTTGTTCAAAACGTTTTAAAATTATTTTTAAAAAAAAACGACGAAAGAAAAAAAAAGCGGGTACGTAAGAGCAATAATCATAACAAACGCTGCCAAACATCAGAAGTGACTGAGGATCATGAATTGAGGGGGGGGGGGATCACAAATACTAAAAGTTGGGAAACTTTAAGAGACAAATAGAGCCAGGGGTATACTCCATATGCGCCGTATGCTCTCAAACATTTTTTAGACATAACTAGCTGACCCAGCCACGCGTTGCTGTGGCAAAAAAGTTGGATTAAAATAAACTTTTACTCATTATTTTGATAGAATCAAATAAATATTTTTAATAGAGCTTAAAATAGTATAGCCGATTTTAAAACATATGAGATTGATAATGGGCGTGATTCAATGTAAAAACGATTCCTAAATGTTCCTGGAAAATTATGAGCAGCTGATGTGGCCAATTTCTGCCAGTAACATGTCCTGCCAAAACCCGGAAAGTTTTTCGATAAAAGTTGATAACCTCCCTGAAATCATCTCGGAAGCCTCTTGAAAAATTCGAAGATCTTCCCATTTGAAGTTAGTCGTGTTTCTGGAACTTTAGTGTAAACTTAGGAAGGGATACAAAAAAAAAAGCTTAGCACCTTTCTGATTTATAAAGGAACTTCTA
The DNA here is from genome assembly GCF_026930045.1 of Uloborus diversus. Lineage (NCBI taxonomy): Eukaryota > Metazoa > Arthropoda > Arachnida > Araneae > Uloboridae > Uloborus > Uloborus diversus. The sequence goes on along the minus strand of NC_072738.1, from coordinate 49,406,159 downwards.
TAAGCAGTAATGCAAACATAGCCAAAGCTTAGCCAGAACTGCAAGCAAGTATCGAACATTTTTACTCATTAACGTTTCGGATTTTTTTTTTTTTTTTACAGTGCAGGCTGAAGAAAGTACTTACTAAATTTTCTATGGAAAAAGCACTATACTTACGCTTAGTAAATTTTGTAAGTATGACTTCCGCAAAAAAACAAACAAAAATAACTTGAAAGTGATAGTAAATATCGAAACTGATTGTAAAATAACCGAATGTAGAAACTAAGCGTAAACCACCATACACTTTTAGATTCTACACTACATTTTATTCACCTCAGCTTTCTCTATAGTTTGTAATCAATAACTTCTTTACAAAATACACTAATAGGTATGATAACTTTCCCACTCGTGAGTAGGCGATAGATATTTTTCCCAGGAGATAAACATGTATATTTCAAGTACAAACCGCAAATAGACATTGTTTTGTCTTAAGATATTTATAGGGTGATTGAAAAAGCTAAACGCTTTGAAAGCTGAAGTCTTCTAAATATGCTTCAAAGTTATGACGCTATTAATGGATTACGTGGCAACACAAACATTTCTCCTTTAAACTTTCCCGACAAAATTGTTGACTATTGATGTAGAAACGTGTACCGTTGCGTAATTTAGGTGGGTTTAAATCGCGAAAAAGAATAAATTGTTGAGCCAATTTTCAACCGGAAATCGTGTAGTCGCATTCCTGGTGTATCCGGGGAATTTAAAAATTCATTTGGAATGTTTACTGCTTTGTTTTGATCGACAACTGTATAGGCTTGTTCAGCATTAATGGGGAGCTTTTTTTTAAAGCCGTCAGTAATGGCTCATTATTCGCAATAATTGTAGCTAAGACAGCGTCATTGCTCTGTTGTTATACGTTGCAAATCAATGTTAACTAAGTCGGTGGCCCAACTATCATGTGACGGCATATCATAATAACTAAGTGGCAAATTTGAAATTGAAACGCAAAAACCTTCAGTTAAAACTAAAGCTTCATATTCATCTCTTGTGTAAAATCTGGATTTGGACATTTGCGTGTTTGTTAAACTTTATGAAATACGTCTTCAAACGTGAAATTTATATAGTTTCTCCTTAAAAAAAATGATTGTATCGGATAGTATGTCGTCAAAATTGTTTTAAACAGTTGACGAATACTGTTTCTCCGTATGTCAAACCTGCATTAGAAAGTGTCAACTCCCAATGACTTTGTGCGACCAATAAATACAATTTGCGACATGCATCATGATATGTATTTGACAGTCGACAATTGACGATCTAAATATTCCTGTCTGTTCGGGAATGTTTACCGAAAACAAAACTGCAACAAAACCAGCGCGATTACAGTGGCAATTATGAGTTTTAAAAAAATAAATTTATCTGGGAATAGACTCTCAATTAGTTCACTTTTCGTCTCAACAGCAGTGTAGAAATTGTCTGGCTATTTCTTGTACTGTATATTTTGATACAGATCAATTTCAACGTTTCCAATACTCAGCAATTGCTTAGAAAATACTTATGCGCTTAGATTATTTTGCGTTTATACTCGCATGTTCATGGCCAATCGCATTATCTCGACATTACGCAATAAAAACGATTGTTTTAAACATGCGTTGATTTCATCGGAATAACTGGTAATGTCTGCCGGAAGTCCCCAGACAGTATTCAGACGATTTCGCCTAAAAGTTTATCGTTGCCGTTCAAATCTTGCACAATCCTAGGATGTGCTTCGAATGAACCCTTTTACTCATGAGCCATAGTACACTTATCCCAAATTATAAATTCACTCTCTTGCAACACTACAGCCATACCACGTTTTTTTTTCTTTAATGTTACACATTGCGTTATGTTTGTTATGATTATCTAATAGGCAACTTTAAAGCTGAATGTGCTGTTCGTCTACCATCTAAAAAAGTAGCAGCAATGCCTGACGATGCAATTGTCACTGCAATTTTCAGTTGCAAACTTATGTTTGCAAGAATTAATGATATTAAAAATCTCTTGGGGAACAAAATAAAGAAAATAATTGTTTTCCGCTTAAATTCATTAACCTTCCTGAAATGAACCAGGAATATTTTTGAAGAATTCAGTATACTTCTTCGTTAAAGGCAGTTATGATTCTAGCACCTTCAGAGAAGCCTAACGCAGGTTTAATATAATAGCCTGGAACCTTCCTGCTTTTCTAAGAAAGCTCTCAAAGCATTGATACACGCATTGCCAACGCGAAGACGGACTCTCAAGCAAGTAGCTCGAATGTAACTGCTCTGCAACTCTTACAAACCTTCGTAATCCAGTTAACTTTTCGCTTGGGTGTTGAGTCAATCTGGACGAACCGTAATCGCTCCGAAACCAATACACCTATTAAATACGTTTAGTTAATCTTGATACTGGTGGAGAAAAATACTTTTCACAACGGTGTGAAATCTGCAATTTGTAGCAATTCAAGGAAACGTTTTGAAAAATATAGTTGATTTTCTCAGGAAGTAAATAATAACCTGTAATATCCCGAAACGTTATACGGAAATTCTAAGCAGCATTTCTGAGTTTTTTTATCATGCTTTATTTAGCAGTAAGTCATACGATGTTAGAGTTGTATCGATTAATTAACTTACATCGCCATCTATTAAGAATTTTTGGAACTAAACAATTAATTCACACTATTATTGCATAATTAATATAAAATTTTTGCAATAAAAAATTATAAAAACTATCCTATCTTTTAAGTTGAACCAAATTACAGATAGGTATGAAATTTGATAAACATCGGTTCAGTAGTTTCGGAGTTTACCCCGAACAAACATCGTGACACGAGATTTTTATATATATAGATTATGAATTAGTAGAATTTTTGTTTTTAAACATCCAAGTACGACAGAAAGGTTACGAAAAGTGAAGTTTTTTAATGAAGAAGGAATAGGTTTAAAGAACGGCATTTATTTGTCATTTACATGTGAGAGAGAAGTATAGTAGATAGTGGTACACTGTAAAAAAAAACTCCGAAACATTACTAGTTATTTCCGTGGAACGTCTCGGGATTTCACACGTTTTCACCAGTTTCTCCGTAGAAACAAGCATCTTCACAAAAAAGTTTCCTGAATCGACTTTTCACTGTTGTGGAAAATATTTTTAGCAACCAAGTTCAAAGATTGAATGAGCGTGTTTAATAAGTGTATCGGCCTAAGGTTGCTTACGGGCTGTCCATATAGACTAAGCTCCCAATGAGAGCGAAAAAAGTCAATGGATAGCTGCAGCCTTGCAAGGCAGGAATTGCAGGCAAGAGATATGCTTGGTTCCTTCTTGCATAGCCGTGGTCGCTCTGTTTTTTGTGGAGGCCTTCTTGGTAAATCAGGAAGGTTCTAATCAATTACACTAAACCTACTTAATTTGCTTAGAAGGTTCTAGAGACATGACTGGCTTTAACAGGGGAGATTTCGCACTTCTTCAGAAAGTTTCAAGGTTATTTTCAGAAAGGTTACTGACTTTCAGCGGAAAACGTTCCTGGCTTTTCCAAGATATGTTACTGGAAGAAATTGGGCACATCAGCTGCCTATTATTTTCCAGGAACGTTTCTGAATCGTTTTTACAGTGTACAGTTATAGAAAAAAAAACGAAACACTCTTTCGTATTCGAAGACTATTAATATTAGACACGTGTAAGGTGTTATTTTTTCAGAAATAATGTACCCTACATAATTCGGTTACTTAATTGTTGTTAAGGGGTCGTCTTCATATTTAAAATCTGCATCACCTCTAAAATTTTCTACGAGAAAACCCTATTTTTTTATCACATATTTGTGGTCCATCATTTAATTATATACCAAATTCGGTTTTATTTGCTCCAGCCTATGATTCACAATTAAACTGAGAAAAGTCCCTCTCAAAATGTTTAAAAAATGTTTGATACTTTTGCGTATAATACCTAAACCACTTTGTGTACTACAAATATTGTTTTTTATATCAAAGTACGAACTAAACCAACTATAAAAACATCATTTGCTATATGAAAGATGAAATTTTGGTTTTTTACTGAAGTATAAAATTAATTTTTGAAAAAAAAAAAATTATGATCATTAGAAATTTTATACGGTTATCCAAAATTTCAGCTCAAAATATTCAATAGTTTTTATTATATGAATGCTGAGATATCAATTTTTGTTCTGGTTGAAGATCCCCATAATGTTTTCAAACTGAAACAGGAGAAGTTGGTTCCTGAGCAAAGGAAGAGGAAAATTGGTCAGCAGAAGAATGTAATAACGTTTACATGTATCTTGCATCATTGCACTCTAATTAAAAAACTCCAGTCTCACGTTTAAGAAAATCAAGAACCTAATATGCCTTGGAAACGATGTTGTTATTATATTAAGTACTAGTGGTACCCGCACGGCTTTGCCCGGAGTTGAAAATAAAAAGGTCATTCGGTTCGCCTGTATATTTACAAATAATGGATGACGAATTTCTCGCCAATTGACTATGTTCATTCGCTCTCCCGTTCCCCGTCATGATAATTTCGTAATTTACTCGTCCATCTTATGATAATTTTGCTCCGGAAAATGTTCTCAAAATTGAAATAGAAAAAGAACAAAATAGAATTTTCAAAAAATCGCTTCGAGGTGCACACTCCCATGCTACAAACTAACTTTGTGCCAGATTTCATGAATATCGGCAGTACGGTCTAGGCGCTATGCGCGTCACAGAGATCCAGACACCCTAAGCACAGAGAGACTAGGAGCATTATTATTAGTAAAGAAAGAAAATCGAGTTTATAATATAGTACTAAAAGTTGTACCCAAATCAATGATGACATCCTCAAACATGAAACAACGTGAAATAAAAGATTTTGATGAAAATAAGAAAAATCATGTCTGATAAAACTGTACACTCGAAATTTTATGTAAAAAATGTCATCCGTTTATTTATTTTCTTATTTTTTTTCCTAGTGAATTCCAAAGATGCATGCTTTTGACGCTAACTCAAAACTTGAAAATATTCTTATCGCCCTTAGTTCCTTAAAAAACGTCAGCAGCTATTTCTTACTGAAAAAATGATTCAAAGTGAATGAGCTACATGGATTATTTTTCGTAGAATTTTTCAAACACATAATTAAAGTTTAGAAAAAGAGGAAATCTGTTTTTTTTTTATTGATATATAGCTTATTTTAGAATACCTACTTTCTCGATGCACGAGTATTTTCTTCATTTTTTTTTTTTTTTTCAATTTTTTTCTTTTCGTTTCCCACGAGGTATTATTATTTTCAAACGTTTCTTTGTTTGTAAATTTACATTGAGTGTCGTTCTTATCTTCCTAGCTTTATCTTCAATCAAAAATATTACAACGTTTTGAGTCCGTGTATACAAAAAAAAACCATAGTGTCGAGAACATGTCTTTGACATTGACAAAAGTAAAATTGATTCTTCAGAACTTTCTTAAGCTCGCCTGTTGTTTTCTTTCTAGTGGGCGAAATTTTTAAATATGTTTTATAAGACTAAAAACTGAAGTTCAGTTGAACTACAGCAATAAAGGAGACGAAATAAAGTTAGTTTGAAATAGAAACACAATTCAAGGATAGTGCATTGCAAGTTTTTTGTCAATCCATTTTTTTTTTTTTTAATGTTAACCCGTTTTGAGAAATGAGTAAAGACAAGGCTTAATTTTTATAAAAAAGCGCAGGAGCCCTATAGTCCCAACGTTTTGTTTTTATGCGTAAATAGTATGAGTGTCACCTAAAAACTTAAAATCGGCATAAAATAAAAGATAAGTGCAATATTTCAGCTCTCGTTAGCTCCACAGCAAATCAAGTCTTGGATAAAGGTAAAAGAACTTAAATAAAAAATATGTTAACAAAAATTTGAATAAACACTATTAAAGGTTTAGAAATTCAATATCTACTCATTTAAAAGTCAATTTACTATTTTTTTTTAACATTAAATAACCATCTATTTTTTTTTAAATATTAAATAAGCATCAACATGAAAGAGCTAAAAATAAATACATTTTGAGACAAGCAAAAGAACCAGAAAATATAGAACCTTTTATTGGGCTTTTGTTGAAACAACTCAGTAACTAATGAACATTTAAAAGGAAATACTGTCAACTTCTGTTGCAACTGACGATTTCACAGAAAATTGTCAGCGCCCTTGTCACATGACAAAGCGTCACAGAAAAGATCCTTTGACTATTATTTTGACTTTTGACTGCAACTGGAAAAAAATAAAATTTCTAGTATAGTTTGACATCGAAAAGAGCCTAGGTGCCTCCATATAATGGGGAAACTGAGAGTAATTATTCTCAAGTGGTCAAGTGGTGACAATCCGCCGATAGAGGTGTCATTCGGAAGAGTGGACGCTACACTGTAAAAAAATTCTGAAACATTACTGAGTATTTCCGTATAACGTTTCGAGATTTCAATGGTTTTTATCCGCTTCCTGGAAAAATCAAGCATCATAGTCAAAAAGTTTCCTGAATTGCTACAAGTCGCATGAATGCAAACTTCTCAGTTGTAAAAAATACTCTTAGCTCCTAGTTTATAGATTAACTAAGCGTATTTATAAAGTGTATCAGCTTCACTTCGATTACGGGCCGTCCAGACTGACAAGGCGTCCGAAAGGCGCAAATCAGTCAATGGACTACGTAGATTTGCAAGAATTGCAGGTGAGTAAGATGCTTGTTACTTATCTGCAAGTCTGTCTTAGCTTTGGCCATGTTAGCAATACTGCTCTTGGAGCCTTCCTGGAAACGCGGGAAGGTGCAAACTGTTATACAATGTCCACCTAAGTTTATTTTAAAATTCGAGAGATGCGACTGGCTTTAAGCGGAAAGATTTCTGAATATTTTAGGAAGCTTTCTGGATATTTTCAGGAAGGGAAACGATTTTTAGCGGAAAACGTTCCTGGGTTTTGTGAGATATGTTACTGGAAGAAATTAGGCACATCAGCTGCCCATTATTTCCCAGGAACGTTTCTGAATCGTTTTTACTGTGTAGTTCATGGTTAAGGCATTTGGTCTCCAAATGGTTTGGAATGAAGCATTAAAAATAAGGAACTTCAGTTACAACAACGCCAACATTTATGACGTCAAAGTTGATTTGAGGCTATAACCGATGAGTTTGATATTAGGAATTTAGGTGGATGCGCCAAAAAGGGCCGTGTGGCAATTTTTTCATGTAGTACGTACTAAAACTTGCTAGATCGTGAGTTCATCGTCATTAAAAAGTCTAACTCATGATATAAACGTTATTGATCAGCAGTTTGATGTCAACAGGTAGCAGTACATGAACAGAAGAGTGCTCGTACAGCACGTCTAGACTACTCATCATATTTTACGGTAAGCTTTTTTTTTTTTTTTTTTTTTTTGAGCAATCACGATTACTTATTGCTTTCATTTGACTGTTTTTGGCGTGCTATCATTTTTCCCACCGGCGCGGCACCACCCGTCGCGTCGGCCGGCCTCACGATGCTGCTCCTCTAGCGAAAACCGTCTCCAGGTTGCGTCCATATCCTACACACACACGCATACATACACAGACCAACACACACAAACACATGCACACACATACACAAACACCACCATACACACACATACACACGCAGAAACACATACAGACACCTACACATACACACAAATACACACAACTACCGACACATTCATGCCTGCACACAGACACAAACACATATGCTTACACACACATACACATACCCCGCCCCCACGCACACAAACACTCATACACACAACTACCCACACACTCATGACTGCACACAGACACAAACACACATGCCTACACACATACACATCCCCCCCACACACATACAAACACACACTCGTGATTGCGAAAAACATAATTTGAATTCAAGATGACAAAATTCAAATTTTTTTTTTTTTTTTTTTTTTTTTGTTTTCACGATTAGCGAGTTTAGTAGTATAAAAAAACCAGAAAGTCGCACGTCAAGGTATGACGGCTCTCATACAGCGTAAAAGGACAGCTGTCCTGTCTTGAAACTCTCTCCTGATCCGTATCCGTTAGGTATGCCGGGTGAAAATTGCTTCTACGTTCGAACGAAGCCATTGCCTGTTTGGTGATATTTTGATACTTGATATTTTAACCCTAACTCCAGTGGATTAATCCTAAACTCCAGTAGATAGCGTTCATAGTTGACCGCTTTTTCGTTTCTTCATTCCCCTGAACACTGTAAAAACGATTCAGAAATGTTCCTGGAAAATAATAGGCAATGCCCAATTTCAACCAGTAGCATATCTTACAAAAACCAGGAACGTTTTCCGATAACAGTGAGTAACCTTCCTGATATACTGGGAAGTCTCCCCTGTTAAAACCAGTCGTGAACCTTTTGCAAAAACTGAATAGGTTTAATATATTTGATTATAACCTTCTTGGTTGACCAAGAAAGCTCCAGCGCAACCATGGCCAAAGCTACCCGAATAATTGCAAGCAAGAATCAATATTTGCCTGCAATTCCCACAGCTGCAACTATCCAGTGACTTATTTGCTCCCGTTGGAAGCTTAGTCAATCCAGACAGGTCGTAATTAGGTAAAAGCCGATACACTTAATAAACACGCTCAGTCAACCTTTAAACTGGTAGCAAAAAAATATTTTTCACGCAAGTGAAAAGTCTGCATTCGAGCATCTTTTAGCAATTCAGGAAACTTTTTTGCGAAGATACTTGATTTCGCGGGGAAATAGGTGAAAACCTCTGAAATTCTGAAACGTTCCACAGAAATAACCAGTAACGTTTCGGATTTTTTTTACAGTGAAATGACGCAGTCTTACGAGTAAAACAGTTAAGTTACCGGATCGAGTCCAGCCTTGTCACAATAAAGCCTTTCCCTGCATGTTAAACATTACCAAAACATATTATCAAATTATCATGCCATAGCGCGAGTTTCATTATTGAAACTCGCGGGTTAATCGATCATTGGGTAATATTTATGTGAGGATAGTACAAAAATTCTTGAAATCTAAATTATGTAGTTGAAGAATTCAAAAAGAAAAATGTTGTTTTGCTCCGTCATTTTTTTTCTTTGATTTGATAACCTAGAGAAGTATGTAGATTGTAGCCGAATAAGCCCTTGGTTAGCCTCATTTGAACTCCACTGTCGTTACTAGGACACCAGACCAAGGATCGGGTGGAGAATATAATCCAGTGTTGCATTTGCTGCACAAATGTGAACGAGCTCCTCCTATCATGTTAGTCACGTGACTTAGTCACTAGCGTTAGCAAAGTTAATCCGAGCTGTTCAAGAATATCGCTGTATGTTTTATTTTGTAAAACTAATTATTTTTCTTCACACGTCAGCGAAATGGTGTATATAGTACAAAATAATGTTGCGGGATTTCTTTCGATTTCTAAATTAAGAGTCTTTCGAATTTATCATCAAAGATGAAGAGCTATATTTCTTTCGCAAAAATGGAACGAAGAAAGAGCAAAACGAAAAGCTGATAGTTTACCATTTTCACTTTCGGCCCTTAGCCAGTCTGCTCACTAACCCTTTAAATACCATACGCATTTCGGTAGATCATGGTAGACATTCTTATGCATAAAACTATTATTTAATAAAGTTAATAACATTCACACTGTACAAACATTTTTGAAACGTTACGCGTTATTTCCAGGCAACGTACCGTTATTTCACGGATTTCCACCGGTTTCCTGTGCAAAAGAATATTTGCGAAAATTTTCTTGAATTACGGCAATTTGCATGCTTGTAGAATTTTTTCTGACGTGAAAAACATTTTTAGCCACCAGTGTGAAGATGTACTCAACTTTTTATTAGGTGTTTCACTAACTTCAGATGATCCAGTCACAAGCTAGGCCAAACTGCAATCTGCGCTTGCAAATGTGCTCCTGCCGTATTTCCTTTAGGAGTCTTCCGGAAAAATCAGTTAGTGCCACTTAAAAAGAGAGCCGATTCAGCTATAGATGCATTGTTTAAAGAATTCTTGTTTTTTTTCCTTACAGTCTTAATGTGCACAAGATTTTTTACTTCATATTTTAAAATCAATTAATGCATAAAAAATGGGTTTATTACAGGAAAAATCTCCCGAGAAACTAATATTTGAGTTGAGAAAACAAAGTTCCTTCTAGATTTACCAAAAATCCCTTAAAAAGGACAGGCCGATTTATCCTACATTTTGATTCCACGACAGCTTTGGTTCCAACCTTGTTTCTAGTATTCATAAATACGTTATAACACTCGCTGGTTGCTGTGTCGTAGAACAATTGATGATAAGTTGAGTAAAATGTCACTTACAGAGCTGGCCAAATTATTAAACTAAAACTGTTTTAAAAGCAAATTCTTTATTGATTACATAACTATAGACACATTAACGAACAGTGAAATAATTAACTAATATTTAGTATGCATTCCCTTGTTCTTGATGAGCATTTTAAGTCTTTTTGGCATACTTTTCGCAACGTTTACACCATTTCTTAACTTTTTAAAAAAGGAGGTAAAAAATTGTTGGAACTGATGTGATATACCTCACCCTTGGCGACATTTTCCTGTTGGCGCCAAGAAAGCGTCGCCAAGAAAGCGATGTATGACGACATAAGTCATACATCGTTCTTAGTGATGCTTTTTCAGCGCCAACAGGAAAAAATTAGATAAAAAATTATGATCAAAGCACTTCAGAACACAATAGGGTCATTCCATAGTGACTAACGTAACATTCGCAGCTGATTTTCAAACTCTTTCTACTTACACCGGGAGTAAAAATGAATGTATTTTGGTTTAATATGCAGATTTAAAATGTACAAGGTGACTATTTTTCATTTCCACCAAGAATTTTAAGCAAAATAAGCGCTGGCAGGTGTTTTTTCACCAAAAAAGGCATTGTGACTAACGTAACATTTTTGCAACCCTGAGAAACAATGCTTATGTTACGAGGCAAATTTTTCTGAAACTTACGCAGGCATTTAAAATTGGCCGATATATTTGTAAGAGGTAAACAATCTATTTTTAAAAATGTACTTCAGATTTGTTACAGATGAATCTTTTTTGGCCCTTAATGGTACTTTAACGAAAACCTGTGTGTGACTAACGTAACGTGACTAACGTAACCATCGAATAACAAACAAATGAATGCATATAAAAAACTTTTTATAATTGATTTCTTGCTCTTATATTACTTTTACACTTTTTAGGAACCTCCTTTGTGTTGCATTATGGTTCTTTCTTTACTTTTTTTTCTATAATAGTGTCAGAAATTAAATGGAAGGATTCAGTTCAATTAATTCAATTTGAATGAGCGAAAAAAAATAAACAAATAAAAAAATTTGCTTTTACAAACTGAATAACATCATTCTTGGGCTAATTAAATCCTAAATATCTCTCTTTTAAAAAAATAACTTTATGCAAATTAACAGTTTCACCGAATTCTAGTATTCTGCCGATATACTAGTTATCGTCATAAGAAACTCCGCAGTACTTTTCAATGGCGTATTATTTTTTAAGGTTTATTGATTCATCGAACGAATAGTGTTGGGCATGCTTTTGAATTAAAATGTAATATTGAAAAAAAAATATTCGAACGTTTTTTCAGAATGCATTTTAATTCCAGATATCACCGCAAATGTTTTAATTTCTAAATGATCATTCTTGCATTTTCTGAAATATATGGCAGCAGCGCTTATTGTCACTGTATCATGTAACATCTTCAAATGTTTTCCAACGAGCAGCCATTACTTCATTTTAATAATAGGTGGGCATGTATTTTTTAAAAAATAGAGACGTTCTTCTTTGTTAAGAATGTATTTCTATTAACTTAATTCTTAAGTTTGGATTCTTGTGTTGAATGCACATTCAGCAGAGTACTCAATTTGCTTTACTCGCCTTTTTTCTTTTTTAATAATTCTTTAAATTGGAAGTATCTTTATAAAGACCTTTAAAAAAGTATTTTTTTAAGTAAACAGAAGGTCTATACGATGTAATTTTACTGGTATTTTTCACCCTTTATATTTTTAATCAATATAGAATGCATGTATATTCAAAATTGTACATGAAAATGTACATTAAATTAAATAAGTTTAAATATTAGCAGTCATTTTTAAAATGTTACGTTAGTCACATGCAAACTTTTACGTTAGTCACAGCTCAAATGTTACGTTAGTCACACTAATTATTTTATATCTACTGATACTGAAATAAATATTTTGCGCTTTTTAGGAAGATATGATACAGATGTAAGAAAATAAAAAGTGCTGTTTGGTTCAATCATCTGGTTTAGTTTTTAAGCAGAAAATAGTACATTTTCGTGACTAACGTAACGTAAATATTTTCAGTGAAATAACCAAACTAATTAAAGTACTTATCTTATAATGTATGCAAAAATAACAGTCAATTTTATTGGGTAAACATCTAATCATTTAGAATAAACATTGTTCTTTTAAAAATTTGCAAAAAATTTTACATTACACAAGAAAACGTAGACGCATGTTTTTTGCACATGCTAAGCCTTTTCTACAACCTCGCACGTTTAAAGCCAGATGAAAAATACCGAATAAAATTTTTGCAAACTGTTACTGGATTTATGTACCAGAAAGTATGCTGAATGAAATGATAGGTCACAATTAAGGCTTTGGGGGGAAAAAAATTCTGAGGTTGAGGTTGACATTTCTATGGAATGACCCAATATTTATAAAAAAAACATAAAAGCACTAAAAAAAACATCACGAATATACGCCTAAAAAATACCAGAAACTAGAAAGTTTTTGTACACAAATAACAATTACTAGAAAGTATTTAAAATGCTTAAATTGACAAATTATTATAACAGCTCACCAATGAAATATGCACCAATAGAAATAAAAGCTATTTTCCAACATGCATTTCATCGAACAATAACTTTTCTCATACTCTGATAAAAAAGAGGAAAGCGATTCAAATTGTGATGTTTAAAGTGGAAAACATCCCCAAAATCAATAACTATTTAAGCCAAAAAAGCGCTTAGTTACTCAAACTTCGATGTATGAAAATTTAAAATGTCTTAACAGAACATTCTAAACACAAACAATGCAAAAACACAATAATTTATTTGCTATCCAGACATGTTTAAAACCAGACATGCTTTCAAAATACCTATTATATTTTACATAAAATAACACCTTTATAGTTGTATAAAATGCTAAAGTCAACTTATTTTCAGAAATTCAGTACCTAAAGGAGGCACGTTAATAGAATATGTCTAAATAATTCGTGGCATTGATAAGAATTAACTTTTAGAACAAAATAACCATACTATTTTTGTAAAATTAATTTATATGCAGTAAAAATAGAGTTAAAAACTACGAGAACCCACCAAGGATTTGTAAAAACAAAGAATTTCGGAAGTGAGATTTGTTTTTGAATTCTAAAATAAAGAACTTACATTTTTATGGTATATATCCTCACACTCAGTCTAAAACAAAACATCATATGACAATGGCACGTGGCAGATACACACCACGTTGGAGTTAACTTTTAATTAACGTTCAAGTTTGAAGAAACGGGCATTTTCTAATGTTTTTACTTCAAAACACAACTACTGAATTTAAACTAACACAAAATATGCTTTCCTGTAAGGTATATTGCACGAAACAATACGCATCTCTCCTGCGTAAAACCGAGTAGACAACCCAAGAAAACAAGTTTGAACAGATCTAAGATTGCCTAACACAAGTTAGTTTCGCCAGGGATGCCATGCTTAAAAAATTATCGCCTCATTGGCGAGAAAAATATTTCAATTTTGTGCAAAAAATCGAATGTCGCCAAATGGGGGGGATATCACATCTGTGCCAAATTGTTTATACTCACTATTATATATACTCACATACACATACTCACTTATTACCTAAAACTAACTTTAAATATAACAGAACACGCTAATAAAAAGAACTAGTGAACTGTTTAAGCTGATTGAGGTTATGTTCCTGGTAGGTAGATAAACAAAGAACATAAACAAAGCAGACAGTGCTGCCACCTGCAAACATTAAATTATGCTAAAATAGCGTAATAATCAGTGTACAGTATGTACTGTACTTTAACAGTAAAATAAATAGTATTTTAGTACAAATAGTGTACAAAAACGAAAAAAAAACTCTTTTGTCTAATAATTTGGCCAGCACTGTAAGGTGAATCTATAAAGAAAACTTAGTTCACAAATTCAAAAAAAAATGTATCGGGAAAGGTTTACTGTAATAAACCTTATTCCTTACTATATACATTATATTACTGTAATGTTTCCTTATTCTTACTCCTTATTTGTCCTTAATGTGTATTAAGTAAATATTCTTCATTTACAGAATAAAATAATCAAACATCAATCAAGCAAAACACCTAGAGCTTGGAAACCAGTGTATTCCTTACTATATACATTATATTACTGTAATGTTTCCTTATTCTTACACCTTATTTTATCTTTAATGTGTATTAAGTAAATATTCTTCGCTTACAGAATAAAATAATCAAACATCAATCAAGCAAAACAACTAAAGCTAGGAAAGTTGCAGTTTTCTGCAGCGAGGCATTTGTAGAAATACCAATTTTGCCGTCCCCCCCCCCCCCCAACACTTTCGGAACCAAAATGTCGAATGAGTCAGTTCCCCTTATATACGTTTTACACATTATCATCAATTATTTTATGAACATCGTAATGTAACCAGCAACTATAATAAAGTATTTCCAAATACTTGAAACAGGACAGTATCCAAAGCTGTCTTGAAATCAAAATGTTGGATAATTCGTCTTGTCCTCTTAAAGAATTCTAAGGCAGTTGCCAGACTATTACAAACATATCTGAGTTTTCTTAAAAAGTTCCTAAATATCTCAGGAGGATTCTAGGTCAATGTCTAGAAGAAGGGTACGGGCTTTTTACAGGTAAACTTTCCAGCTTTTTTCCGGGTATGTTGCTTGCCGAAATTAGGCACCCTAGCTTCCTATTATTCAAAGGAATGTTTCAAATTTTGATTTACGGTGTATGCCAAGTATTCAGCACAACAGTATTTGGGTAATTAATGTTATCACTTATATTTAATCCTTAAGTACAAAAAAAATCTTTAATGAAGGTAGCAGCATGACACTATGAATGTGATGTTCTCAAACGATGTATCACATTTGCCATGTTTTAAAAAGAAAAGTACGGTGTATTTTTTAAGCAGTATTTTTTTAATCTAATTTTTAGATTTTGACCTTTCAAAAACATGAAAGAAATAAATATTCATAAGTAAATTTGGAATTTAAAGAACCCTTCGTGTCCTATAGTCCTTAAAAGAATTTATTTATTTATTTATTTATTTATTTTGCTTTTTCTTGAAAATGGACAAAAAGAAAAGGATAAAGTAATTCCAATCATTCTTAATGCAACTGCTAATTATATGACGAGGATAACAATTCTAGAGTACATATGTCTCTTCTTTCAGTTCAAATTCTCAGGTCTTTGCATAAACAGCGATGAAATAAAAAAAAATAATAATAAGATCCCAGAAATAGGACGTTAAAAAAAAAAAAAAACTTTCAAGCAAGATTGTAGTAACCCTCCCAGTTAATAAACTTAAAGCTTTTTAAATTTATCTTTTGAACGGTAGAGTGGAGTAGACGTCACGCGGGTTGGACTTGCCCAAAGGCGTGGGATCAAACTTAGCTTCAGTCAGCGGATTTTTAAGATGCACAAAAATCTTTAGCGTCCATGTCGTATGGTTATGGCGTACGTATTTTATTTTTGTTAACCATTGATGCCTTCGCACTTGCCTATATTAGCTTAACCGAGTGGTATTACGGTGGTTGAGGAGGAGGGAAAAAAAGAAACTGAAGTGAAAATAATTTATATACATATACATATTTGTACATACACATATACTTAGAGATCCCTTGAGCATTCGTTTAGTATTGAATCATCTTGGCAAAACTAAATTCTTAGGGTAATTTCGAGTTGTAAAGATCCCAGGTGCCTCCATCTGGTGGGAAACAATAAGTCAAAATGTCTGTGGTAATGGCTTTCCGCCTGTGGAGGTTCAACATGAAAGTGTGGGTACAAGCAAGCTCTTGGGGAAAGGCCTGAATATGGTGCAAAACCAATATTCGACCTGTTTTGAAAACAAAATAAATTTATAAATAGAGTTAAATATCTATTTTAAAAAAATAATAAAATGGAACAGAAAGGAAGGAAAGAAAAGTTTTTGACTATGCGTCATTTTATTCACATTTAAAAAAATGCAAAGTTTCTAAAACGATTCAAAGCACATTCTGAAACGGAAAAGTAGACAGCGATATTCCAAGTCGTTTCCATTCAAAAACTGTTAACGTTATTTTTTTTTCAATATGGGATTATCAATATTTTAACTATTAAAGATGCTATAAGGGATTGTTGAACTATTTCATCAAGATTGAGCAGTAATAGATGATTGTTTTTGCTCTATAATACGTAATTTTATCAAAATTTTAGAACCGAGGATGATTAAAGAGTTTTATCAATTACCATCTGGAGATTCGATTGAACAGAGTACTAGGTAGGAGAAGATAGACTTTTTTCTTTGAATTGTTAGCAATACATCTTACAAATTCTCTTGGAAAACCTGTTTCATGAAACTCTTTAAAGAAAAAGAACAACCTCTTTGCATTAACCTTATTTTCATATAAACATGATAGTAATTTTATCACAAAAATGTGCTTGTTTGCTTAGATAAATTTAACCTATACATATGTTTGCCAGACTTTATCTCTATGAAATTGAAAATTTCAACGAAGCTGGAGCGTACAGATAGAGAAAATAATAATGAAAAACTGCGAGAAAAACAGAACTAATCAAAATCTAAGACAAACAAATAGTTCCACCCAAAGCAGTCGTTCGACAAACAAAGGATTAACTATGTAGAGGGTTTTTGTTAGAACACATTTATTTGTACGAATAAAAAAAGGCTGAATTTCTTTCGTCAAATATCCCCTTTTTATTTACAATCAGCGTGCAAAATAAACGAAGCTCCTTTCTCGAACACTTGTTGCAGTGATTCGAATAGCGAATTAAGTCCGGCGCCACTAGAGGATCAGTAGCGGTATAAAAAATGGAAAAAGCAAATCTCTTTTCGTTCCAACTGAAGAAGGATCCAATTTGTCAGCAACTTCGTCTGAAGCCTTGTTTATTTGTTCGAGAAACGTTCGAACTTCATTTTCCCACCGGAAATACGAAATTTGTCTTCCATTCGCACCAGAACACTTTATTTATTTATTGTGACATTTCCTGCTAAACGTTATTTATTTATGCATTCGTAACAGTAGGCGTTTTAGCTAGATCGATCAGTGCGAAAAAATCTCCCCCACCCCAAACAAAAAACATTTTATGAATTAATTTATACAGTGGTGCCCAACTTTTTTTTTTTTTTTTTTTTACCGAGGGCCGCACCTTATACTAAGGATAAGTGAATTTCACTCATATAAAATTTAAATATTTTTTTTCTAGATAAGATGGCGAAAGGAAAGGAAATTTCAAAACAAAATTAGCTGTTAACATTACTACGAGTACATTCTTTCATAATCAATACGAAGCTTCCATTTGCCTTTTAGAAACCCACTTCCCACCATTTCGCTGCAAAAAAATACTGCAATTGTTTTTCATGCCGAATGAAAATGATCTGGAGTTTTGGAAGTTTAAGGAACTAGTTTTCGATTTGTAATGCTGAACGGAGCAATGCGCCACATGGATCAGATTCGCGGGCAATACATGGCCCACGGATCTTAAAATGAGTGCAATGATCTATACAGGGTGCTTCGTTTTAACCTGCAAGACCTCTATTTTCGCAACCGTTAATCCTAGATGCATACTTCCAATTGCAAAAATTTTCTAAATCAGATGCGGAATTAAGGCATTGAAAGTTTGAAGCAAAAATAAAAATGGGTCAAAATTTACAAAATTTAACTTTTTATTCGGACCCCAGGTCCCGTAACTTATGTTTAGAGAAATAATCTCCATTGAAAACTAGAAAATTATTACTGACACAAAAAAATTGACACTTGTGCAACCAAAACTCTAGGAGATGTTCCAGTAAAGTATTAAGGGACCATATAGAAGATGAGATTGGAACTTATCGCCCTTTCAGAAGACTGACAGATCGTCAAATTAAAAAAAAAAAAAAAAAAGGTATTTATATTTCTCATTGCTATTCAAAAATTCATGCAAACGTTATGCCGTGATGCGAAAAAACACACTGCAAAACCTCGAACAATTTGAAAAACTACACTCTATGCAGATGCCCACGTATAATTTTCCACACTTGTTAAGCGCTATAATTTCCACTCAAAAGGTGTTATTAACGGCGAGTGTATAGTGATGTAAGTCACAAAACGCTGCGTTTCATATCTCGGTGAATATTGGTCGCACAAATGTAGAGTTTTTTGTGTCAGTAATTGTTTTCAATCTTCCTTTCGAATTCTTCGAGTTTTAATTTTATAATTAAAATGTAACATAAAACTTCTTTTTTATATACGAAGAAATTACGCAACTGTTTCGTTCATTTTAAAGCCAGTACGTAATTACCCCACGAGAAATGTGCCCTTTGTGTTGGATAGAGAGAAATTAAACTTTGTAATACTAATACAGTTTTGCTAATAACGGAATCATAAAATTAGCTGCAGTTTAAATTTTCTATTAACACTTAGCTGGATTGTTTACATGGGATTTATATGCAACGTAAAAAAAAAATAGTAATTCCAATAAACTATAGGAGGCGTTGCAGTCTCTATCTAATGGCGGCTGAAAGAGGTAAAACAGACAAACAAATCTAGTTACTTATGATCAGCTTTTAAGCTTAGTAAAGGACAGTAGTTTTCATTGTGTTCCAGGATTTTTTTTTTCTGTTTTATTCTTTCGAAATTACATCTCATTACAAACTGTCTTTAGAATATACTAGCAGTACCCGCACAGCGATGCCCGTGCTAAAAACTTAATGAAAGTCCGTTGAATAATAAAAAATTGACGCCCCCTCCCCTCTGATGTGAAATCATCATTTTTCTTTGGATAAAATGCGTACACAACTTTTCAAAAAAAAAAAAAAACTATTTAAGTTTCTTAGGAATTTAAAATTTTTCGTCAAATCATTAAATTAGATTTACAGTTACTTTAAAACTCTATTTAGCGAGTGAAGTGGTTTTTACTGAAATTTAAAATATTTCGCCAAATAAACAAAAAGAGATATCAAATAATATCTTTCAAATGTAAAAATAGTTCCGCAGCTCTATTGTATATCGCCAAACTTGCCCAGCAACCACGCTATCATAATCCATCCGTCTAACGAAAAAAAAAGATCCCGTGGAATATTCAAAAATCATCGTCAGAAAAAAAGAAGAAAATGTCGTACATTTCACTCGGACAAAAAAAAATCAAAAGTTTCTTTTCTTTCAAAACAAATCGCCAAAACAATGAATTACTGTCCGACCATTGATTACATGGAAAGGCTAATATCCGGTTTATAGGCGGAAATGGACGTATCTATTATTTTAAAGGGGTGTTAGTTGGTTTGTTACAGATGTGCACTTTTGCCTCTCTATTATTTAGCCTTAGTTTTGTAAAAATGAAAATTTGCTCTCAGCAACATTTTTTTAATCTGAAGTCTATTCTATCATATTCTCACGGCAAAAATTAATTGGTTTATTTATTCACAACAAAGTTTTGAGCTTACCATTTTGCTTTTACGTTCCTGAACGAAATGAAAATATTTCATTTTATTTTTGTTGTTTCCATGGTAACTATTTTTGTCTTCCATTATTACTTTCTTCTATATCTAATATATAGAAGAAAGTATTGGATTCGTGCAAATTTTCGAATTTCGAATTTTGAAGGATTCGAACGTTTTGAGGTGTGCTGAGTCCGTTTCGACTATTTTTGGAAAATGTCTGTCTGTCTGTGTGTGTGTGTGTGTGTGTGTATGTGTGTGTGTGTATGTGTGTCACGTCTGTGTGTGACCAGTTTTTTGTGGCCGCTCTACAGCAAAAACTACCGCATGAAATCGAACGAAATTTGGTACACATATGTGCCATTATGTGAACTTGTGCCCATTGGTTTTTGGCGCGAATTCCTCCAAGGGGGGTGGAGCAATGGGACGTTTTTTGAGTTACGCGTGCTTGCTATTCCTCAGGAAGTAACTGGCGGAATCAAACAAAATTTGGTCCATATGTTGCCAGTAACAGGAAAAGGTGCTGATTCAATTTTGATGTCAATAACTCAAACGGGGGTTGAGCTATAGAACGTTTTTTGTCGTCAATTGTGACTGCTGTATCTCAAGAAATAATGAGCGGAATGAAAAAAAAATTTATCGGCAAGTAGCCCTTAGTGGGTATAAAAGCTGATTTTATTTTGGTGTCAGCAGCTAAAAAGGGGGTAGCGCAATCGCCCGATCTTTTTTTCCATTGTGAGTGCCCTATCTCAAGAAGTAATGCTACGTTCTGGTTGAAATTTGGAATATATGTTAATCCATATGTAAACAGGCTTTGGTTCAATTTTGACGCCAATCGCTCCAAGAGGTGTTGATTTTTTTTTTCGAACGAAAATAGCTTTATTAATGCAACAATAAGAAAGATAAATCGTAATATATTGTCGTCTGCGTATTTCTCGTGATTTTAATTGTATGGAAATGATCGGAAATATTATCTCAATGATTTAAAATTTTTAACTGTTGCCATCTTATGTCTGTTAACAAATAAAATATTTGTAACTAGTCGACCCGTGCGGAACTCCGCACTGTACTTCGAATCGTTTCATAAGGCATTTCGCTCTTTAAAAAATTTCAAAGAAAGAATATTATGAAGAAAAACCCAAAAAAGTAAACGGAAAAAAGTAAGCGCACAAGAGAAGGCATGTAATTTGAAGACATCAGTAACAAAACCTCGCTAAATACAACGTTGTGATAATTTGATCATCGCTCCCCTTTTGGTTGTACGTATTTTCAATGCAAATATAAATATCATTAAAAGTGTGGCTGAGTGACACGTGAAAAAATCTGTAATTTTGCATGTGAAAAAACAGGTTGTGGCAAATACAGTCCGCCCATGTGAGCATCTGACGGAAAAAAAAGAAACATTAAAGAGATATTTAGTGTCACGGATTCGAACTGACGCCATCCTGATTAACAGTACGACGCTCCAACAAACCTAGCAACTGTGCCTTCCTTTTCGAAAGCTATTCATTGAAGGAATGCGTAATAAAACACAGTAAAAAAGTTTTTCGCCGAAAAAAATATAATAAGATCATGCGTCTATGTTTTGTCATTAGCCAACACGATACGATTTAAAATTATTCGTAAAACATGGAATTTGATTAAAGAATGAGGAAGATCTCACGTAGCGGTTGAAACAAACATTCTAGAGAAGTAATAAATTCGGTTGAAAAAATAAGCGTTTTTATTTTTGAATATTTAACAATTTCCCATAGCAAGCTTCTTTAACCTGTACGGCTTAAAAGCCCGTACTTGTTTTTCTTTTAATCGATCACTTAAAATTCAAAACCAAAACCAGTTGAACTGAGTCCGTTTTTTAAGTGTAATTTTTGAAACGTAGGCAAAAAATGTTTTTTTTTCAGCCGAAAGCGGAGGATAAGAAAATGATTTCTTACTAATGAAGTTGATAATAATGTTAATGTTTTATATCGAATTCGAATAAATAATTAAAGATTTACTGGTTGAAACTCGTAAATTTAATTTGGCGTAGTATTTTTTCATTTATACAAAAGTTCGAACACTGCTATTAGAAAAATCTACATTTCAGCATACAATGAAAATGTTTTTCTGCACAAAAAGGATTCCCTTGAGGTACATCTAATACTTTTTTTTATGCTTACGTTATGCTCAGTGGTCTGGACGGAGTCAAAGCTTTAAAAAAAAGGGAAGAACTCCCTTCGATTAGCAGTCAACTTATCGGAATGATAGCTGCAGCCTGCATAAAGGAGTCGAAACACCAAATAGCATTCCCACTGCATTTATTTTATTACGTGTGTTATCTGTTGTATGTTATGAGTACATGTAATGCGTAATATTAATGTAAATTTGCTATTATGTCGGACAGCCCGAACTGGCCCGAAGTTCAGACAGTTTATAGCCGAACGCTCTACCGCAAAAAAAGAAGAAAAAAAAAACACAGGTAATTTTAAATTTTTTTTCCTGCCGAGAAGTGTTTTTATTTTTGAAAATTTTTACAATTTGTTATCGCAGGCTGTTTGAACCGTTATGACTTAGATGGCAGCACGTGTTCATCATTTAACAGCACGGTTAAAATACAAAATAATTTGAACTACTTTCTTTTTCAAGCGTAGCTTTTCAAATGCCGTAAAAATGTGATACGCTATTTGTTTTTTTGCAAAAAGAAGAAAAATGTATATATTACCCTTTAAATTGAGGTAGTATTTTTTTTATTTGTACAAAGAGTCAAAAACTCATTAGAAGAATCTATATTTCAACATACGATTTATTATATTTTACTGAACAAAAAACAGTTCCAATGTGGTCTGAAATCTTAAAACTTATATTTTCGCTTACATTATGCTGTAATTTTCTTCCTGGAGCCAAAGCTTAAAAAAAAAAAAAAAACTTACAATTGAGTGTCAATTTAGCTCCGCGTTGCATCAAGTTTTCATATCAGCTAAGAGCGTTTCTACCTCTTGTATTCCCTCATATTTTTTATTCATTGTTCATGTACTGCGCGATATTTTTCTAATTTTTTTGATGCAGATTGTCCGGACGTGGGCCCGAACACGCATTCTCCTGGTTACGAAGAGAACGCTCTGCCGATCAAGCTATTCAGCTCTGTCGGTCATAGCGCAAATTAAAGTTATAAGTTTAACCGAAAACCTCATTCTGGTTCTTTAAAACAGGTTTTTCGACTGAAAAAAACAATTTTTAGACCGTGGGTCTATTTTTCGTCAGTAGCCAGCACCATAAGCTTTAAAATAAGGCGTAAATCAAAGAAATCGATCAAGAATTGAGGAAAATCTGGCGTAGAAACCAAAAACAGGCTACAGAAATAATATATAAGGATTAATTAATTCAAGCAAGGCTTTTAAAATAACTTTCAATTTTCGCTCTTTGCTTCGCTTTTGCCATAATTCAGACATTGGGATGGTCGTCAAGTTTTTGCATGTGTAATTTTGTTTTTGTTGGTAATATTGCTTCCTTGTCAAGCATGGGGAGGGATCAGAAAAAAAAGAAAAATATAGAAGAAAGTTTCGTGATGACCACAACATACTAGTTTTATTTTAGAGAATGCAATAAATAAGTAAGGCACTAGTGACATTATAAAACGCGTGCATCAAAAGCCCATCGTTATTTTCCCATCTCACCTGCTAGATTAATTCAGATGGAATAGTCTTTACTTGGCAGATTGCCAAATTACATACAATCCGCGGTCAAACAGTACACTAACGGTTGCCTTAAAACAATAATCCTAGACTGAACCTGCTCAGCGCCTAACGTGCCAAGCGACCACACAACCGGTACCCAGCCCTTTTGCGAGTGAAGCGGATGTTTTTTCTTTGGCAATAAAAAATGTTTCGCCAAACAAACAAAAAGGTGTAAAATCACATTAACAGTAGCTTTCACATCTTTATATATTAAGAGCTGCGTTTCCCGGCTTTGCCCGATCTACCTTGAGAATGAAAATTGTGTCGAGTGAAATATATTCAACAATCAGGCTTAAATAAAAGAAAAATAATAACACCATGCAAAATTACCCTTCCAAACATTAACGACAGAGATTAAAATACTTTTAAGAAATTAAAATGCGAAAGATGGATTTTGAAAGCTACTTTCTAGTAATATATTTTCACCCGTTCTTTACTTTCTAGTAATATATTTTCACCCGTCAGACCTAGACGGGCGACTTTCTAGTAATACAATAATTTGTGAATATTAAGAAAGTAATACTGAGTACGATATAACACACTCTATGTGAATAATACTTTACTGAAAGAATACTCGTGAACACAAGATAGGATGAACGAAGGTTTGTTTACAAGAATGCATAACTTAACTGAACTAGCGCTGGTATAGACCAAACAGGACATTAAAATCTAAAATAACAAATAATGATACGATATAAAAATCGATGTATCAACGGACAGCATAAGTCAGAATCAAATTTGCGCCAAAGAAAACAAAATAACACCAAGGACACCAGAGGGGATCTAAGCCTTGACTCTCTATACTGCGCGAAGGTCGCTGTCGGAGCTAGCGCTTTCCACCGCTTGGCCACCAAGGTTCCCAGCAATTTCATTGCTACTGTTATTAATTTCTATAGTATTTCTAAAGTAGCAATGTAAATTTAAAAAAAATAATAAAAAATAAAAATTTAAAAAGTTTCAGTAATAAATGGACCAAAAAAAAAGATATTATCAAAAATACGATCAGTTCGGGTTAATGTCTATGCTTTTGCAGTAATGTTCTTACTGTACTTGATATTCTTGGGGGAGAGACTATACAAATGAACTTTATTAATAATGCAAAAAAAGATTAACGATTTCTCATATTTCTAATTAAACAAATATTTATTTTTCCAAACATTTTTTATGAGTATTACGTTTCCGCTTTTGCTGCTTTAAAACTGACGGGATTTTATTATTTAGCAGAGATAAATATTCTAAACAAATACAGTCTTTGAAAAAATCAAACTTGAAAACGGAGAGCGAAAAAGTGTTTGAACTAAAAATAAAAAAAAATCCTCGAAAATGTAAAACATTGAACATGAAAAAAGATAAATAAGGAGTTTCATTTTTTTTTATTTATTTTTATTTTATTTATTTATTTCTTTATTGTACTCCGTACGATAAATTTTGAAACAGGTAATCCCATAAGACATTTCAGTGAATATACAAGATGGCATAAAAAGTGACAACTTGTACTTTTACATAGGGAGCAGTAATGGTTTTTTCAAACTGCTGCATCTGTTCAGAGACATATTCAGATAAAACAAAAAGTTTAAAAAACATTTTTATAAACTGACTCCATCTTCTGATTAGGTATTGAGGGAGTTTAATAAAAAAAATTCTACGCTAAGCGTTAAATGTGAAAATAAGAGTTTGCTTTGTGAATGTTTCTTTTCAAAGATCGCATTTAAATTTCATTTGGGAAAGATATTTTTCACAATGTAGATGTTTCAAAAGGTAAAGTAACAACTCTGTAAAAACGATTCAGAAATATTCTTGGAAAATAATGGGAAGCTGATGTACCCAATTTCTGCCAGTAACATATCTTGCAAAAAACCAGGAATGTTTTCCGCTAAAATTCAGTTACCCCCCCCCCCCCTCCTGAGTTATTCCGAAATCTTCCCGTTTAAATCCAGTTGGTGTCATTGGAACTTTCGAGTAAGCATAGGTAGGCATAATAGTATAATAGCTTGGCACCTTCCTGATTTATCAAGAAAGTTCCAATAGCAATAATGCCAACAGGGCCAAAGCTCAGGCAGAACAGCAAGCAAGTATCAAGAATTTAAATCGCCCGCAATTGTTGCAACGCTACGCAATCCAATAGTTTTCCGCTGTTTTTATTTGCTCACTTTGGGAGCCGTATCAGTTTGGACGGGCCGTATTCAGACGGGAGCCGATAGACTATATAAATACGCTCAGTTTATCTTTAAACTAGGAGCTAAAAACATTTTCACAACAGTGAGAAGTCAGTATTCATGCGACTTGCAGCAATTCAGGAAATTTTTTGACAATGATACTTGATGTGTCCAAGAAATGGATAAAAACCATTGAATTAATGAAATGTACACGGAAATAACCAGTAACGTTGCGCATTTTTTTTACAGTGAAAAGCTCTGATGGGTGTGTAGATAATCAGAATAAAAATCACACTGGAGATAAAGAAAACGATCAGAGATTTCAAACGGTGCCGGGGGATGGTGCTGGGTGTCCACTAACAAAACAAAATGTCAGAATATGGATGCGTTGAAGATAACATGGACAACCATTAAAATGACAGGAGTGATTAGGTTTTAGCGTTAGGAGGTTTAAGGCTACCCTCCTTACAGCCCCGACCTCGCATCAAGTGATTTCCATTTCTTTGACAATATTTTCGGAAAAGTTCAAAATTAAAATTATCGTCTGTGGGTTCTTTCATTATTTTTTCCCTACAGTGAAACTTAAAAAATCGTTTGGAGTTAATTTTCGCTTGTTTACTTCGTAAGTTCTTTGTAATATTTAAAAATGGCTCGTATTTGTTAATTAACAGTAAACACAATTGGAAAACTGATTATTTTTCATAATATTCAAGGTAAAACAGTTCAAAATTGCTGAAGTAGCTCATTTATCCCATCCTACAGTGTAGCTTACTATTCGTAACCCCAAAAAACTATAGGGGGCACTGCAGTCACCGTCTAATGGTGGATGAGAAGGGTAAAACAAACGCATGCTGTAGCTTGATTTTTAATTAATTTTCAGTTTGTGTCAATGTAACATGGAAAATTCATTTTTCGTGTAATTAAAGTGCAAATTTTAATAAATAGCTTAAAATTTTACATAGTGATGATTTTTTTTTTTTTCAAATTCAAGTGTTTTTTTTTTTTTTTTCTGCGAAAAGTTTCCATAGTATTGTATGTTGTTTTTTATACCATTAAGAAGTAGAGATTCCAACAAAAAAAACTTGCTCCGATTTTTTAAAAAAATCATATATTTTGACGTGAGATTTTTTGATTGAAAATTCTGATGCTTTTTTACTACTGAATCAAAATAAGGAGAAAAAATAAATATTTTAAATCCAAAAAATTACAGTGTATTTGGGAAATAAGGAAACTTTTCATTAAATTTAGTGGAAAAAAAATTGTGGGAAATAAAAAAAAAAACAAAAAATCAGTTTTTTGAATTTTTCGCATACATTTTGAGGTTATATAAAAAAGTGCAAATGCAAAAGTTGTAGATCTTTTTATTACCAACAACTTGGTAATTTAGTTTTTTTTCGATAGGACTCTTAGTTTTTCTGGAAATCAAGTGTTTTTTCTGTGATAAACCATTCCCCCCCCCCCCCTTAAACCCCGCTACACCCCCTTCCCGAACTCAGCTAATTTATTTTTCCTATTAATGTTATTAGATTTTCTTACCTTTCGAATTGGTTTTATCCTGTTCTAAATTTTTTTGGTCTCAAACATTATTGGCACTGGCCTATTTGCATTAATTACGAAGTAATTTATTATTTTATATTTTAAATAGCAGAATATGATCAAATGGTTAAGTAGAAATCGGTTTTACTGAAGTGTCCTACCTCTCCACACACTTGTCCCAGTGTGCGGCGGTTCAGCAAGCCGCCTTGATGTGGTTTCACATTCTTGACGATGGTTTCTTCCATGCGGGTTTTGATACTTTGGTGTACCACTGAAACAAAATGTGGAGACTATAGTTGAGGAGGCAATCTGTTCCTTTGCCCCCTTACGGTTCATGTATTTTTGCAATTACTGAAATGTTTTTATTTTTTATTTATTTATTTATTTATTTATTTTTTGGGGCTTGTAACCTGACATTTTTTAAACACCCTCGTATATTGTAACAGCATTGCCCCCCCCCCCTTTACCCATATTTCATTTATTTTACCGATTTATTTGATTTTTGTCTCTGAGAATATACTACAAAATTGATGAAAAGTAAAACACTCAACGTTACACAACTTAAAAGAAGTTAGATAATATTCAATTGAAGAGAAAAAGGAATTACATGCTTAACGTAAATGCTCTTTCTTTACCTAGCGACTCTTAATGGGGAGAAAACAGCTTTTAAGCCATTCCATCGTCAAGTGCGGAACACTCAGATCTAATTTCAGCAAAATTTTGTTATACATCTTAAAATCTGCATTCAACACATCATCGCATTTTTTAACCTTCACATTTGATTCAATACTTCCTCTGAGTGTTCTTCTCTTATTAAACATTTTTGTTGATAAAAATCTAACTTATTTGTATGCATTATGTGCAGGACTTCAAAAATTAACCTCTTGTAATTTACCGTACGGTTTAGTTGATATTTTAAATCTGCTAATATATGAAAGAAAAAATAAATTATAGGCATTAAAAGTTAAGGATCCATTGCAAGTGAAACATATCGCATTTGTCGAAAAGTAATAATTTAAACAGTTCAAAAAAATATATAGGGCTATTCCACAAAAAAGCTACCAATTTGTCTCGCGTATGAGAGATCATGTATTTCACTAAAAATAATAATTTTAAAAGGTTATGAGCAAATGTCGCTCTTAAGAAATTGTACATACGGTTGTATTTTCTACTAGTGGTACCCGCACGGCTTTGCCCGTAATAGAAAAATTAAAAGTTCTTTTGATTCACCTGTATATTTACAAATGTATGGTGAATCTTCTCGCCAATTGGCTTGTACCCATGTTACGGTTCCACTTTATGATAATTTTGTATCTCGCCAACTGGCTTGTGCCCATGTTACGGGTTCCACGTTATAATAATTTCGTAAATTACTCGTCCATCTTATAATATTTTTGTTCTTAAAATTGTAATAGAAAAAGAACCACATCGAATTTCCAAAAAATCGCTTCGAGGTGCACACCCCCATGCTACAAACTGACTTTGTGCCAAATTTCATGAAAATCGGCCGAACGGTCTAGGCGCTATGCGCATCACAGACATCCTACAGACATCCTCCGGACAGAGAGACTTTCAGCTTTATTATTAGTAAAGATAAAGAAACACAAAATTTAATTCACTAACCATTTAAGTTATTATTTTTAATAAGATAAATGAGTTGTCGTCTGCAGAATAAAACGACCGGTCTCTTGATCATTGTTTCTTCTAAAACATGTTTATTGAGGGGATTTTTATTGCTCATAAAAATATAACATATCAAAAATGATAGGAACTGAGACTTTGTCAAATTTTTGCAATCGTCGCATAATTTTTACGCCACAGACAATATGTTAATGTTTTTAGAGCTTCGTTGGTTATTGTGCCAAAATTTGCGGCCAAAACCTATCTGTGATTCACCCTCTACAACTATTACGAAATGTCAATGTTTCTACCATGTAACTGCAAGAGATATTTATATTAAACGCATTACTTTAGCAAAAGTTTGCATAAAAAAGAAATAAAAGACACCATTTTCTTACCAATGCGTTTTACTAAATCGTAAATGAATTTCCACTGTGCCAAAAACCTATTTTGTACACAAATTTCTATATTTTTTGCAAAAGAAAAAGTTATTGAGAATTACATTACATCCGTCATTGCAAAGAAGTAAAATGAAATAAAATACGCCGTCGAAAATGAATTAGCCTACTTTGCCTTCATGTCTCAGTTTCACTTAATTCAAATATAAAAGGGAAAATTTTTGTCCAAACGAACAATATGTACTTTATGGGATCATGGGTTAAAAAAAAAATTAAATTGCAGCACTGGAATTGTTATTGTAGTCAGGAAAAATGAAATATTAACTTTCTTCATAAGAAGAAAAAAATTGTTTGCCCTTGATTATTTTTGTTAAGGATATTAGTAATATTAAAACCCTAACTTAAAAATGATTAATTTTTACCGAATTTTTTTTTCAAAGAAAGTAATCAATATTTTAAATAAATAATCTCAATATTACAGCATATTTTCGTTGATACAAACCTATTCACAAAAGCAATCATAATATACTTTTAAATTAGATAAGAAAAACAGCATACTTGAAAACGGATATTAAGAAGAAGTGAAGGTCCATGAAATACTAAGAAAAAAATATATTCGCTGAACTAATTGCTGCCAAAAACTCCCATATGAAGCAACCAGACACAAATGTTACATTAATTGATGTATATTTTCTTTCTCAAATCAATTTACAGTGCTGGTAAAAAAAAATTGCATCACCCTCGCATTTTCACAACAATGGGATTATGTGAGAAGTTTTAATTCTACCAATTAACGATGAATTAATGTGAAACTCTGCAAAACTTATGAAATAAACATTTAACAGCAGGAATCCGATAATTTTTTACGTAGATCGGGGCTGTTTCCGGATCAAGGCTAACTGCTGACCCCATGCTCATTTTTCCATTTCTGAACCTGCGTGTGAGTTTAGAGAAAAAAAAATTACTTAACCCCATGTCAATTTGAGCCTAATGGCAGGATAAAGGTTTTTAAATTGTTACTTACCAGTTTTGCTCTAAGGCACGGAGCAGAATCATCCTGGAAAAGGACGTTTGGAACTGAAGTCAAGTGATCCCGGAGAGTAAGAAGCAATTTCTCCTCTCAAATGCCAATATACACCTGAGCGTTTACTGTTCGTTGCACAAAGTGAAGCCCACCAACTCCTTGATCAGAAATATATCAACAAATCATCTGGGATACGGGATGCTTGATTGTGTGTTGAATGCAGTCGGGATGATATTCCTCTCCTTTGCGGGCGGGTGGTGCAATTTTTTTTACCACCACTGTAGCTGACTTTGTTACAGCATATATATTCGACAGCTGTTTTTGCAAAATAAACCAATGCACCAAGATCTTTATATATTATCTAAGACTAAAATAAAATTTATTTAACGCAAATGCTGAGTTCAATATTGCTGAGGGAAGGTAAATGGCAGTATCTGCAGAAATGAGTTTTCGAGATGTTTGAAGAAACACGTTTTGGATTCAATACTTGCAATAGGAAAATGTTTGTACTAGACGCTTTTTTCGCGCTTATTTTTCAACGGAAACCAAATAAGCAAGCTATTACAATAAAACTAACGTACAACAAATGCAAAAAAAAAAAAATAAATAAAAACCTGAATAATTGTAGTTGTTGCTTTTCACCTGCTCACGGCAAAATACTGCAGTTCACCTCACCCATGACCAGTTCCTTGTCTTATGGGTTTCGCTTCCAGGCCATTTCACAGCATTTCGGGCAAATGTAGGTTCCTTAACATGATTAATTTTTGCCATAACTATTTAATTTACTGATTGATTTTGAAATTATTTTAATTTGAGTTTTTGTGTTGGTAGAACAAATTTGAAATAAAATAATGTGATAATCTAACACTAAATTATTAAAAGTTGTGAAAAAAAATTATGCTACGGAGTCGACATAATTGTCCAAAATACCATGAAATGACCTTTCAGTTGAATTTTTCATACAAGAAAATAGATATTTTATCTGTAAAATATTTAAACTTATTGACAAAACTCTAAAATAACAACAGAAAATAACTGAATCAAAAATTTTCTTTAAACATAAAGAAAGATTACTATTCTTTTCTTACTTATAAATCAGTTAGCTTTCGAACATGACTCAGAAAAAAATATAATATCACAAACATAAAACAATTTTCTCAGGTATAACTCTTTAAAAATTTATTTTACTGTAAGTACTTATATTCACAAAAAGTAAGCAATTAAGTAAAAATTCTATATTGCCACGAAGATTAAAGAACAATATCTACGATTTTTCAGAAAAATGTGCTGCAGGAAAAAAAATTGCTTAATAATCGGCAGTGTGTCATATTCTTCAATGTAATTGCGAGACAGTGGCCGAACGAACCACGAAAAATAACTCCCTACATGAAATGCAATACCGCTCGTTCAAGTAAAAAACACTTCGTGTCGTGTCTGCAGTAATTACGGAACTTTCTGTGGCAACACTAATACGTTGTTAGTCCCAAGGGAGGTGATTATATTCTAAGCTTTCTCGTTTGTTACTAGAAACCGCGTTCCTTTTTTTTTTTTTTTTTTTCAACCATTGAAAGATTTTCCGATAATGATTATTTAAATTTATTAGATTCAATTTAACATATTTTCGGAGTTGTTGCGGGAGGTAAGTTGAGCATTTTTGTCACTTTATTCTTATCGCTAAGCAATGTTATTCTGAAGTAGTTTTGTTACGATCTTAAGTTTTACTAAAGAAACTAGCGGTACCCGCACGGCTTTGCCCGTAGTAGATATTATAAGGTCATTTGGCTCGCTTCTATATTTACAAATAATGGATGATGAATTTCTCGCCAATTTGCTGTGCTCATTTGCTCGCCCATGTTACGGCTCCACGTTATGATAATTTGGTAATTTACTCGTCCACGTTATGATCGTTTTCTTGGTAAAATGTTCTTAAAATTGGAGTAGAAAAAGAACAAAATCGAATTTCAAAGCATCGCTTCGATGTGCTCACCCCTATACTATGAACTAATTTTGTGCCAAATTTCATAAAAATCACCCGAATGGTCTAGGCGCTATGCGCGTAACAGACATACAAAGATCCAGGGACACAGACATCCAGAAACACAGACTTTCAGCTTTATTATTAGTAAAAATTACATTTTTTTGATCGAAAGAAATGATTTTTTGATGTGATTTTTCAAATTTCTACAGTTTAATCTACAGTAGTTCTATAGTTACACAGCACTAACAGTTTTTTATAATACAATAAAACCTGTAAAGTTGACCACCCTTGTAAGTTGACCACCTGTGTATGTTGACCGCTTTTGTCAGGAACGGAATTAGTCCTATCTCATATAATGAAGGAAAACCTCTGTAACTTGACCACCTCTCTATCTTGACCACCTGTCTATCTTGACTACCAATGTTCGCCAAATTTGGTTTGGAGTATTGTAAAAAACCCTTTGTAAGTTGACCACTTGGTTTATTTTTTTAAAACTTTCTTCAGCAAATTATTTTATTTTATTATTTATTTATTTTTTTTATTACTATTTTTTTCATATCTTTCCAAAAATGTTTTTAATGCTTTGATGACAGAACAGCATTTTACTAACTAAACAGCAGCATAAAGCTTAATGCTGCTCTTTATACTCCAAACTTGTCTTTCATTTGTTGTTCTATTTGAGATAGCTTTTTGTACTCTGTTCAATGAAAAGAGATGTCAGTAGAAAAGTTAAAAGTCTTTCCTTTCAGTTGCAATATGTTGTGACAACACAGGAATTTTGCTAAAAAGAGCAGGCCCGGATCAATACATTTTGATTCCCCTGCAACAAAATATGTAGGGTCCATCCCTAGTGACTATCAGTGTCTCTTAGTGAGGTGAATAAGTCTTAGTGCTAGTTTTTTTCTATTTTTTCTTCAATTTCTGGGGCCGTTAGCCCCTTTAAGGACGCGGGCCTCTCGCACTGCGGGTACGAAGATCTGGGCTTGCTAATGAGTAAAGTTACATGTTTCTGTTGCAAGGGATAAAGAGATAGGACATTTTGATTTTGCCTTTATGAACAGGGAGAGTCAAGCTTGTTGCTCTTTTTGCTATAAGTTTTACATAAAAAGGCTTCAAAAAAAAAAAGTTAGCTGAACTTGAGATTAATAAAAAGTGTGAAACATTAAAATTAACTGAAAATGGAAAAAGGCAGAAAATATTAGCTGGCATATATGGAATTTCTAAAACTAAAGTGTCTAATATAGTTAAAAACAAGGAAAACTAACAAAATTATTTGAATAGTATTTTTAATTATTGTTTCACTTTCAATAATGTTAAACAATGAAAGTGGGTTGAACAGAAAGAGTAAGGGTGAATTCCTCAAAAAACGAATACATGGTGCAAGAAATGACAAAATAAAAAAAAAATTATTACCGCCCTTTATAAGTTGACCACCTGTCTAAGTTGACCGCGAAAGTACTGCACCGCGAGTGGTCAACTTACACAGGTTTCACTGTATAAACCTGCATTTAACCAACATAGATTCTTGAGTATTTTATTAAGTTCAAATAGCAAATTGACGCCGAAAACAGCATTGAACCCGAAAAAGAGGATTTGTCATTCTTATTTTTTAGCCAAGAATGCACTATTTCCATTTATGTTGGTATTGTAAGGAAAAAAATTAGTAACAATAATGACATATTTTGAGATATTTTAAATAGGATCTCTGAAATTTAGTGAAATTACGTCATAAATAAAATGCAACTTTTTAAAACTTACACTTTTTACACTTCTTCTTCATGAAACAGAGAAGACACACCACATTATTTTGAAAAAGACTTTGCGTGTAAGAAAAATTTCAATCAGTTGCTGGACATATAATTTTACTACATGCTATCTTGCTTTTAATTTTTGAAATCGCTGTCCTGAAAAATTACGTTTTTTGAGATATGACGCTATTGAAAGGAGTGAACGTTATGTACTATATTAAATACATTTGTATTATTCTAAAAATTATACAGCCGTGTGCAGGTAAAGGGCAGTAATTTAATTTTTCATTTTTCATTTTTCTTTTTTTTTTTTCTTTTTTTTTTTTTTTTTTTTTGTCATCTATTGTGCGTTGTACAAGCTCGCCTTTTTGGTTTCCACCGAAAAAAAGGCGCAAAAAGGCGTCTAGTTCCAACCTTTATCTATTGTTAGTGTTTAATCAACCACACATTTCATCACATATATCTCGAAAACTCATTCCACAGATACTGCCATTTACCAGCATACGACAGTATAAACAATTGCTTTTCTTAAAGATTATTCTTAAAGTTAAAAACCTAAATGCAATTCTGGTTTTAAACACCAATCATTCAACTCAGTATTAAGCAATAAGTTTTGCTCCAAAACCAGTGTATAACTGTAGCATTAACACTTGACACTTGACATCCTCAGAGACCACCCGCACCTACCAATTGCTCGGTTTATCGGTTTTAAATGCTCAGATAAATCTGAGCAAGTTGGTCTCTGAGGAACTTTATTTAAATACAGTGTATATTATAGAAAAAATTCGTCCAACCACAATAAATTTCAATCGGAAAATATTTGTACATAGGGTTAGCAAAAAAGAATCTTCCGGTCTTAAAAATTCACATTTCATGAACTATTACACTTACCACTATAAATGATACATAAAGATAAACTGTCCAAGTTTTTTGAGCGAAAGTAACTACTTAAACGTGCACTTTCCGCACAGCGTAGCCACAAATTCCTTCCGGAAGGGGTTTTTGATCATAACAGTCCTTGCACGTGTACAAATACTGTAGTAGGATTAGCAATAATGTTAAAACTAACACCTCTGGGTCGTATTTTTACCCGCAAACTCCCCTACTTCGCTACGCCACTGACGTTCCGCATCGCTGGATCGGCAGTGCAGGCGATAATGATTTTCCCTTTATGGGTTAGCCAGCCAGATCCCCAAACCCTACCCCATGCGATTTTTTTTTTTTTTTTTTTTTGAGATTTCGTCAAAGACAGTGTTTATACACTAACATTGCCTACAACATTACAAGATCTGAAAGATCGCATATGTGTAGCATTACGAAAAATTGACAGTGAAACACTCCAAAATGTACATTTTAGATGTGTGTCGCGTTACGAAAGGCGCACACATCGAATATTTGTGCGTAAATGAAACTATCACACGTTATCTTTTCTTTATCTACCACTAGCTACATTGCCAGGCTTTGCACGGTCTACCTCGAAAATGAAAGGTATGTCAAGTGACGCGTGTTCAGACTTCAATCAAGCTTCAATTAGAGAAGTAAAAATGCACTAGAAAAATTTCCCGAAAAATAAACTTTCTCAAAGAAAGACAACGGCAAATCAAAGGTTCCCGAAAAAAACCCCATAAATACAACTAAAATCCTGAAAAAAAGAAATAAGATAAATCGCCAAATAATAATTAAAAGGGGGAAATTTTTACCTCAAAAAAAAAAAAAAAAAAACTTTTTTCAGTCACAGCTGAGAAAGAAAAAGTGGCAACCTTCTGAACTCTAATTTAAAATATGAGATCGCTCAAACGATAATTTTCCGATTTAAAATTTCTGTTCCATCAGTCTTAAGAGTGCTTTTATATTTTTTCCCGGTGATTTTACAACTTTTTTTTTTTTGAAATTCGAAAGAAATGAAGGAACTATTTGGGTAGTTTTCGCGGGCTTTCGAATGGGACCTGAATCAAAGAAATCGGATAACTATTTTGGGTAGAAATAGCCATTTAATGCCATTTTCGGGCCTTAAAGTTAAAATTCGAACTGTTCGGTACTTGTTTGGCGTTCGAAAACCCCTCTACGTTCCTTCTCGGATGCCGAAGTACCTCCCTATCAAATTTAGTCGAGATCCGTCTTAAACTCTGGATTTGTATACGGAACAAACACACATATACACACACACACACACACACACACATATATATATATATATATATATATATATATATATATATATATATATATATATATATATATATATATATATATATATATATTCTTTGTTTTATTAATAAAGATTTATAGTTCTAAGCGTATAGTTTACTAAATATAAATTTTTAAAACCGGGATATTCTTTTATGCTAACCCTGTATATCAATTCACCTGACATGCAAATAAACGAGCAACGCATTCAATTCAAGATTCAGAAAAAAAAAAAACCTATCCACAGACGAACTGAATTTATTCATATACTATTCTATGCAAGGAAGAAAAACTAATTTCAAGGAAAAAAGAGCTTGTTTGGGTAAACTCTTATACTCCTAATTCCCAACGCAAGTGCATCAGAATTCATTTGTTTGCAGCTCAGAAATTCCTTTTTTTTTTCAATGTTTAATCTTTAGAGAGATTTTATTTCCATAACGACATCTTTTTTAAAAATGCATTTATCTAATAAAAATATCTCAGCTTGTTAAATTGTCGTCTGCCTGTTAAGAACTAGAATCAAATTTTTTCATCTCTCAAATCCCCGTTGAGATTATGACGCGATTCCTGCAAAACTAATTAAATTAGTGGAATACGCTATAACTTGTTTGCGAAAGAGCAATGACGCATTTTCTCGTATAAAAGACGCACTTGAAAGTTTTATGCGCTATTTTTATTATTTTGTCAATTATGATGAATAAATGCAGAAAAGATGTTCGATTGAAAAATATCTGTTTTCCGTTTAGAGTAGCTGGATCCGTTAAATGGCATAATCTAATCAGAAATAAAAAAGGCTGATTTTTTAGAGCAATGTAAGGGAATAAATTTCGTCCCTTTATCAAGGTTTGATTTCTTGGAGAATAAAAGTCAAAGTATATATTGCGTTTCTGGAATGTATTGTTAAGATAGAGATGTCTTTAAAGGTTTAAGATTACTTACAAATTTTCATTTGTTAAAAGCTTGGAACAACCTATTTAAAAATAAACCTACTGGTCTGGTATAATGTTAGTGTAAACTCAGTATTTCATAGTATTTCATAGTTCGGCAAAGTGAAATAGGTAAGATAACTTACTTTATTCAAAATTAACAAATTAGATGTTTGTTTTGCAAGATACACTACATATAGGAAGAACAATGCATTTATACAAAACTTGCATTGAAACTGTACTATAATTTAAAATGCTAAAAACAGTGTAAATACTTCACCATTTCAATTTGCCCCGGTAGTTCACTTTGCCCACATTCCCCTTCTTCATATGTTTCAAACACAGCTACAGTTCCCTCAAGCGAATAACTTTTTTGTGTTTTAACGCTCTATGATAACATTAAAGTCATAAAGAAGTTTGCGCTTACAAGACCTTTTCTGTTACTTGAAAAAATTGCATAGACACAAATAACTTCTTTTTGAAGAAAAGTTACCAAAAAAGTTTTAAAATTACCATACACTGTTATATTCAGAGGTGCGAGATGGGTGCCCTTTTCCACCTTAGGGCGCAAAGACGTAGCCGCAGGGTGCTATGAAAGGGTAGGATATATTGTTCCGATATCTTTTAGCACCTCAATGGATTAAAGAAGTTAATTAAGGGCCATCAGCCCACGCAGTAGCCAATAGCAGAATCTTTTCCTCCGTAAGGGTGCCTCGGTCGCGCATGCGTTTTACGCTCCAGCATAAGTTCAGTTCAGCCACTTTAATGGCGAACGACGAAGCTGGCTATATTTTTGTTGCTACTAAATTTTCACATTGAATAGACAACGAAACTGGATTAAAATACAACATTTCTCGGACAAATCTTCAAAACCTTGCGTAAGTACAGGCATTTAATCATGGTGTAACATTTAGGGCTTTCCAGCAGGCTTAGTGTTTTGAGAGTTGTGTTTCAAAGTAAACTGAATACAATTTATTGTTTAGTCAACCGATTTAAACGTAGTGCTGTATGGCTTTTTTATCATGTGTAATAATGTATCGTGTTACTTGCTTAAAGTGTCAGCTGTCTCGCGGATTTTCCATAAAAATGTTTATTGTTAGAAGTACGAAATAATTAATAAGTGACCGAGATAAAAACGCAATGACGTAACTAACTGTTACAGCAGATACACTAAATGAATTTTTCTTCTCATTAAACTAACTACGTAGTCGTAGTTAACAGATGAGCTAAGGGGGGAAAAACGGTTTGAAAAAGAATATATCTGTGTGTTTGAAGAATGTCGTCATTTCTCATGACTTTACGTGTTTACGTTTATGTCTTTCGTTGGTGTTTTTGCAGGAAACGAATGCAATATCTACGCGTTTATTTCTGTTTTTTTTTTTTTTCTGACTTCTGTTATAATACTTTTCATCAGGTCGAATGCGAACAAAATGTTTTGATTTTTAATGTCAAAAATGTTCCTATTTAAAAAAGAAAAAAAAAAAAAGTCTTTTAGATTACTTATGTTCAAAAAGGATATTCAAATGCCGAACCGTATTTACGTATCAATATGTTATTCTTGATTAAAATAATTTGAACGTTTATGAAACGCCTGCGTTTTATGAAACGATTTGATTTTTCCGTGATTATAATCTCTCTGAATATTTTTGGTTGGGCCTGTATGTGATCCATTACCCACTCTTTTAATTTTTAACCGACGAAAAAACGGAGGAGGTTCTCAATTCGACACGTATATTTTTTTTTTTAATGTATGACCACGCATAACTTTTTACAGAACAGTCTGATTTTGATAATTCTTTTTTTATTGGAAAGGGTATACCCCGAAGGTGGTCCCATAAAAATTTTGAAAAAAAAATCCTACCCTAAGGGTGGGAAAAGGGGGTTGATTTGTTGTTCACTCACATATTTTTAATGTATGACCACACATAACTTTTTACAAAATAGTCCGATTTTGATAATTCTTTTTTTATTGGAAAGGTTATACCCTGAAGTTGGTCTCATATAAATTTGAAGAAAAAATTCCTACCCTAAGGGTGTGAAAAGGGGGAGATTTGTTGTTCACTCACAAATTTTTTTATATATGACCACACATAACTTTTTACAGAATAGTCCGATTTAGAATATTCTTTTTTTTATTGGAAAGGGTATAGCCTGAAGTTGTTCCTATATAAATTTGAGGGAAAAAATCCTACCCTAAGGGTGGGGAAAGGGGGGCGATTAGTAGTTCACTCTAAGATTTTTTGATGCTGAATTGGGTATAACAAAAAAAAAAAAAAACTCACGATGAATGAGATGCAGACTTGTATGTCTCTCGTGTGTACTGTCTTCAGCAGGTAAACGACAGTATCTGCAGAAATGAGTTTTCGAGATATTTGAAGAATTGTGCGCTGGATTCAGTACTATCAACTGGGAAATGTTGGAATTATATTTCTTTTAGCGGAAACCAAGTAAGTTAGTTTGTACAACAAAGCTAAGGTACAAACAATGATGAAAAAATGCAAAAAAAAAAAAAAAAACATAAAATTGCAGTTATAGCCCTTTACCTGCACACGGCAGTGTAGACCTCTCAATCTCTGGTACTTGTGATTAGGGTTAGTTTTCAGTGCCAGTCGTCAAACATATTTTATATTCAGGATTTGTATGAAAAAATAGGGCGAAGTTTAGTGATGGTGACATACTATTTTTAACCGACGAAAAAACGGAGGAGGTTCTCAAGTCGACACGTATATATATATTTTTTTAATGTATGACCACACATAACTTTTTACAGAATAGTCCGATTTTGGATATTCTTTTTTTATTAGAAAGGGTATAGCCTGAAGTAATTTCCCTATAAGTTTGAGGGAAAAATTCCTACCCTAAGGGGGGGGAGAGGGGGTGATTAGTTGTTCACTCCAAGATTTTTTGATTCTGAGTTGGGTATTACAAAAAACAAAAAGCTCACAATGAATGAGCTTCAGACCTGTATGTCTGTCGTGTGTACTGCCGTGGGCAGGTAAGCGGCAGTATCTGCAGAAATGAGTTTTCCAGATATTTGAAGAAATGTGTGTTGGATTCAGTAGTATTAACAATAAGAAAATGTTGGAGTTATATATTTTTTTTCAGCGGAAACCAAATAAGTTAGTTTGTACAACAAAGCTAACGTACAATAGATGACAAAATGCAAAAAAAAAAAAAAAAAAAAATGCAGTTACTGCCTTTGACCTGCCCACGGCAGTGTAGACCTCTCAATCTCTGGTATTTGTAATTAGGTTTAGTTTTTTAACCGACGAAAAAACGGAGGAGGTTCTCAAATCGACCCGTATATATAAGTTCTTTTTTTTCATGTATGACCAGGCATTACTTTTCACAGGTTCGTCCGATTTTGATAGTTCTTTTTTCATTGGAAAGAATTTTCCCAGAAGTTGTTCCCATATAAATTTGGAAAAAAATTTCCTATCCTAAAGGATGGAAAACAGGGGTGAGTTATTGTTCACTCAAAGGTTTTTTACTTTTTTTCGTGTAAGACGACGCATAACTTTTACAGAATAGTCTGATTTCGATAGTTGTTTTTTTATTGGAAAGAGTATACCTAGAATTTGGTCCCATGTAAATTTGGAAAAATTCCTTATCTAAAGGTGAGATATTAGGAGTGATTTATTGTTCGCTCACAGATTTTTTATTACTGAGTTGTGTATTACAAAAAAAAAAAAAAAAAACAACTCACGATGAATGAGCTTTAGATTTGTCAGTCTCTTGATTTAGAGCTCTCAGTCTCTGCATTTCTGCTAAAGCTCGTTCATCGTGAGGTTTGTGTAGTAACTTATTTGGCTCTAGATCAGATAAAGCAATACCCTCAAGTGTTTTTACTCTACTCAGTGCCACATATGCCTGTCCTTTAGCAAACACTTTCTTTCCGAGGTCTATTACAGCTTTATTAAGGGTCGTACCTTGCAATTTGTGTACCGTGACGGCCCAGCATAGAATTATTGGCAACATCCTGCGCTCAATGTCACCATAACCTTTCGTTCCTTGAAAAGTTGCAACCACTGGAAGTATGGCGACACAACCATCGCTATCTTTTAGTCTGCTTCCTATGCTTTCATCGTCAAACTTAACTAATATGCAATCCGGTAATTCTCCTTCCTCTAGTTGATCCCTACGTATTGATGGCCATTTTATTTTTTTTTAAAATACCCATTGCACCATTGACGAAGCCGTCAGATACTGATATGTTACGTTTCAACATCACACGAGATTCGGCAGCAAGTTTTACCTCTGATAAAAGTCCACCACAATTGTTCACATCTTTCGGGACAAAATTATCTGGAGGTTTCTTTCCATAGGTAGCAATTTCACGAGACTCATCTATGGAACGGATTGTATAGACACGACGTCCTCAATTTCATTTGAAACTCGCTCTCTTATCAGATCTAAACGATGAGCGTGTTGCTCTTCACTCTCATTTGAAAGTCGCTCTCTTATATCTAAACGACGAGCGCGCTGCTTATCACCTTCTTGCAATAAACTATCGTTATTGTAGCTTCTCATTCTCGACAGTCTTTCCTCGCGCTGACCTAAACTCTCCTGTGAACGTGTTAATGTAATTCTCTTTCTGTTTGCTTCCAACCTTTTTTCTTTCTCATTAATAGATTCTTCTAAACATCTTTTCCTCATCCGAGCAGCATTTTTTGTAGGCCTACCCATGTTAGTATGTAAAGCCTGCTTTTTTAAAATTATTTATGTAACACAACAGATAATTGTTAAAATACGATTATATATATATATATATATATATATATATATATATATATATATATATATATATATATATATATATATATATATATATATATATATATGTTAATAGCTAAAGTAAGGTAGGTAGCTACTTTAAAAGTAATCAAAAATATAAGCATACAGATTATAGCCATATTAGTAGCTTATAGCCACAAAAAATTATAAAATAAAAACTTTTTAACAAAAAAATTGAACCGCCGAAAAAACTGAAAAGCAAAAAATAATAAACCATTTTAATTAAACCTTAATAACTAAGTTCTTAAACTGATGTAAGTATACCTATGTATATATTTTTGTAATAATTTAGAGTTTTTAATTAACCTTAATAACTCAGTTCTTAAATTAATGTAAGTATACCTAAGTAGTTTTGAGTCGGTGCCAAACAATAAATAAACAAAGATCCCTAAATTACCTAAATTTAAAGAAATAACCAAATAAAATTAGCAATGTAATGTGAAATGTCCGGTGATAAACATAAATGTTTCAAAAAATGCTCCCTCCACACGCCGTCATTAAATCATGAATACTAGTAGATCGTATACAACGAAAAGTACCTCTCGTTGGAGCTTTGAAACCTTTGGGACGAGAGAGGCAAACAACCAGTGAGAAAAATCTTCAGGATCATGTATGCAATTAACGGCTACAGTTGTTATGCCATACTTACGCTGAATAATACTATGACCCACAAAACCATTTATTTGAGCTTTTAACAAGATGAGAAATCCTTCTTCAGTATGATGAACATTGATATAAACATTTTGACTGTTGTATATGAGGCAAAAGCTCAGTAGCAGCCAAATACTCGACACGTGCTTCTTCGAGACCACTCGACGACGTTCGGGTTAACTTCGTGAACGCTCGGCATTTTCCGGCGAAGGGGCGTGTCGCCATACGCCACCGCTGCGCCTCAAGCTTTACAAAAATAATTAATTTGCTTGTTTGGCACCGACTCAAAACTACTTAGGTATACTTACATTAATTTAAGAACTGAGTTATTAAGGTTAATTAAAAACTCTAAATTATTACAAAAATATATACATAGGTGCAGTGCTCGATTTCTAAAAATTGAGGTACCGGAACTCTGTTAAGGGCGGACACACCGGGGGGTCTGAGGGGTATCCATACCCCCCCCCCCAGCTAAAGGGGGGTCCGGGGGCTCTCGGAAAATTTTCAAAATTTCAGTTTAAAATTACGCATTTTTAGGCTGTTTTTACTTCTCAATCAACAATAGTTTAGTGTTCAAAAAGTAAGGCTTGAAACAAATATTTTGACTAATCAAGTAAGAAGAAATTTCAGTCAGCAACATCAACACTTTAACACAGTCAATCAACAAGTCAAACTGCCAACCACGTAAGAAAGGGAGTATTCGGTTAAAAAGAAAGAAATATTTTATTGAACTCAAACTTTTTAATAAACATAATGAAAAGCAGTAAAACAATACATCATAACTGTTTCAAAAATTGTTCTTAAAATATACTCCAAAACTTCATCATGTTTTCTTCGTATTTGCCTTCTCTTGATCTTTCCTTACTCTTGACAGCTAGCGCCGAGTGGTGTCCAGAAACCAGCCAAGAGTTAACATACTTCTCTGGATCAAACAGTCTAAGAGGAGGTCCATTAATTTTCAAAAACATCAGGCCAGAAACCGTTCTTATGTTGAATGAAGATCGCAGCGGTGTAATTATTAAGTTCATCTGAGAGAATCCTCTTTCACATTCACTTGATGAAATGGCAACCGAGTCAATTGATTGTTTTACAGGATTGAGGCTTTCTGGTAACTCTCTGGAGTAGATATATTCGCGTAAACCTGTAATTAACTGTCTTTCGTTAAGTTTGAACCTGGAAGCAAGTTTCCTCATTTCATTTTCCCCAAAAGTTATTGGGAGTTTCGTCGGCCAGGTTTTGGTATCCATAACTTCAAGAGTTGTAGCTAACTCAACATCTTTGTCATCAAGTAGTCTCGTTTCAATAGAAGTTTTAAGGGCCTCGTAAAATATTTTGGGGTTCAACGGCTGATTGTCTGATCTCCCTTCTTTTGTGTGGAGAGGAACTCCGAAAAAAGACAAGTTGTTTACTGCTTCTTGAGCCATTGTTGAGTAGGACCCTGGAACTGTTTTTCTTTCTTCAAATAAACCAACTGTGATTAGCAATTTTCTGTTCGCATAGTTCAAATCTGCATTACGATGTTGTAAAGCTTCACTTAGTTCTGAAAGTTCTTGCAAAGCATCTGCCATCAATCCCAGGTCTAGAATGAAATTAGTTTCTGTGATTTTGTTAAGAAGTCCGGAAAAAGTACTTTTATCTTTGCTGTCTCTAGATGGGTCATTTGAAGCTTCTTTAAAGTGTTCGACTAATGCTTCATATGACGTCCAAACAGCTGACACAGATCTAAAACTAGATGCCACCCAACGGGTGCTCAAGACTCTTCCAATTTTTAACATTTCTGTATCCAAAAGAGTTGCACAGCTTCGAAGTTCCCTGCTGTTCTTTGGTGAAGCATGATAGACAACATAGAGTTTGTCAATAAAAGATTTAAACCTATTAACTTCTGAAACAGATTTAATAACGTCTGACACTGACAGCTCAAGTCTATGGTTTGCACAGTGCCAAACAATAACAGAAGGAAATTTCTCACGAAATAATGTTGCAACGCCTTTGTGCTTACCGATCATAGTAGCAGCACCATCACAAGTTAAGCTTGTTAAATTATTACTTAAAAATACGTCAGATAGTCCATTAGACCGAAGACAGTTCATCAAAGAGTCAAAAACAGCTCTAGCAGTAACGCCATCTAGTTCTATTAGATCCAAAAAGACGTTAGTGGAGCCACTCATACCGGTTTTAGGCAAAGAACACCGAACGTATACTATTAAACTTGACTTATTACTTAAGGACGTGGATTCATCAATTATCAAACCAAGTTTTGTATCATTCTTAATGATTTCATCTACAAAGGTTTTCTTCATTTCCTTACTGATACACAAAGCAATTTTAGCACAGGCTTTGTCTGAGTGTAAAATGCGACCCATGTTAATTCCATTTAATTCTTGCAAATCAACTTCCGTTTCAAAATTGTTAAAAGACTGATTTTCT
The DNA here is from genome assembly GCF_026930045.1 of Uloborus diversus. Taxonomy (NCBI): domain Eukaryota; kingdom Metazoa; phylum Arthropoda; class Arachnida; order Araneae; family Uloboridae; genus Uloborus; species Uloborus diversus. The sequence goes on along the minus strand of NC_072738.1, from coordinate 49,361,343 downwards.
TTAACAACCTTGTACGCCGTTCGGAAAATTTTCCCCGTTATTTCTTTTTCATGAGAGTTCTGTCTCAAAATAGTTTTCTCCAGTTTTCCGTCTTTACTTTCGATTAGGATTTCAGCAGCTGCCTTATGACCAGCACTCTCTTTGTGGTCAAAAATCTTTTTCCTTAAAGACGTTTGCTTTTTCTGTTTAGTGTCACCATAACTGTCTATTTCAACATTTGCCCATTCTTTTGAAATTTTCATACCTGTTTTTTTCTTAACAGATAAGATCCCTACTTCTTTACAAGTACTGCATCCTAACTTTCCATTTTTAATTAACAACCAGTCATATTTTTCGCAAAAATCAGTTTTTTGAAAATTAGTCCAACAATCTGGCAAGGCATTGTCGTTACACTCAACCTTTTGTCCTTGTTCTTTAGAGTGATGTTCGTCAGAATCTGAACTGGTTACCTTTTCAGTGCTAGTTGACAGTTGTAAGGTCGTTGAAGATGGTTGCGTGAGGTTGTCTTCACAATCAATGGTTCGCTTAAGTCTCTTAGTATCACCCGAGGGTAAAAAAAAATCGGTTAACTTTTTGTTCATCTTATTTCACAACAATCACACTCGCATACATTGATAAACTTCAACACAACTAACCTAAGTAACGTAACAGAGATAAATAAAAGACGACCGTGTGTGCAAGTGGGTAGCGCGTAGTAGAGTACAGTACAGGACAACACGGACTCCTGACTACGGGACTACGACTGAGCAACTGAGCATCTAGTGATGAACGAAATGGGGAATAGACGCCAGACGGACGAGTCTATCTCTAACCTGGAGGGGAGGAAGCTATACTGCACGTGCGGCGCCGCGGCGGATGAGTCTACTCACTGACAAAGAATTTTAACTGTTTTCAAATAATTTATTTTTTTTACAGAGAGAGGTTCCGGAACGCCGTTCCGCCGCGTTCCGCCTGAAATCGAGCACTGCATAGGTATACTTACATCAGTTTAAGAACTTAGTTATTAAGGTTTAATTAAAATGGTTTATTATTTTTTGCTTTTCAGTTTTTTCGGCGGTTCAATTTTTTTGTTAAAAAGTTTTTTTGGTATCATACTGTAGTACATATCAATATCATTTAAAACTACTGAGAAACCCAAGGGCATGTATGTTAGAGCTCGGATAGAAGAACTGAAGTCAGGAACACCTCTAAATTATGGTAAAAAGTCTGAAATGTGATCAAATGCCTTAAATGACAAGTTTTATTCGAAACTGAATTCAATGTGAAAAACGTACCAAGACTTCGTTTACCACAATTCAAAACAATAAATAGAACGCAATAGTATTCAAAAATGCACACAACACGGAGGAGGGAGGAACGTGCAGATGGAACACGTCATACGCCGTAATGAGCACAACATGCCTTACACACCTGAACTAGCTCCCTGTGACATTTTCTTACTTCCACAAATGAAAAGGGGCATGAAAGGACACTGCTTCGGAAACATTGACGAGGTCAAGAAAATTACTAGAGAGGGACTGTCCGCCATTTCTGAAGATGGCTTCAAAAACTGTTTTGGACCGTAGAACACCGGTAAAACAAATGTATCAGTTGTAATGTAGAGTACGAAGGGTATCAGGTTGCTTTGTAAAAAACTTGAAGATATGTTGCATTCAATAAATAGTTCCGAATTTTTTGGGAGGTGCTCCTTAGTATCATGAATCAGTGTTAGTCCTTAAAGTTATGATATCCTTTTATTCAGTAGTTTTATGTAACAGCAAGAGTTAATATACAAGTTTTGAACAGTATTTAAAACAATTTGAGATTTTACATTTGCTGTTGCATATTTATGCAAGCTTCTCCAGAAGCGAGTAGTAAGGGAGGTTACATTCATTGGGAAGAGATAAAATGGAGGAAGTGAAGACTTTTATTCGTGAAAGAAAGATCCCAAGTCACGTGACAGATTTTAAAGAATAGCATTGGAAGAAATCAGGTTTCCTTCGCTAGATTCGCGCAAAACGTGTCAACCATTTGTCGTTTTTGAGTCACGTGACTGGAACTCTTTGCCCAAGCGTTTGCTTAGCCAGTGATTGTACTTGGTCCCTGCAGTTACTAATTCCTGCTTTAAGGTTGGAACCGAACGACCACGATGCACCTGAAACTATTGCGGATTCATACATATTTGTATGCACAGCAACACTTTCGGCTGGTAAGGGGTTTCGAAAAAATACGCGGAATGTATCAGGAAGAAGGCATTTAGTAGAGCATCAACTTTCGTAATTCATTTGGTGGTAAAGAAAAGGAAGTATATGTACTAAATTCAAACTGGCAGTACATAGACGGTCATAGCTTTCACTATAAAAACGATTCAGAAAATTTCCTGGAAAATAATGGACATCTGATGTGCCCGATTTCTACCAGTAACATACCTTGCAAAAACCAGAAAGAATATCCGATAATATTCAGTAACATTCCTGAAATTATTCCTGAAGCTTCCTGAAAAACTCAGAAATCTTCCCGTTAAAAGCCACTCGTGTCTCTGGAAAGAGACACGATTAGAGTAAACTTTAAATAGGAGTAAACTTTAGAGTAAACTTCAAGTAGGTTTAACCAAATAGCTTGGCATATTCCTGATTTATTCTATAGGCAGTACTATAGTGCCTAGAAAGAGTAGTGTGCCGATCGGCGGGGAAAAAGTGAGGTCAGATCGGAGGAAAATCCAGGTGGCGCTGCACTCGAGTAGTACGTTATGCTCCTCAATCAGACTCGTTTTAAATCAGCGATTGCATGCTGATTTCGCAGTTTAAAAGCCCCGTTTTTCGGATTAAACTTATTTCTGCGCAAAAGACAAATTCTGTAATAAGTGCTAATTGATACATGGGTGTTAGTTTATTTTTTGAAGCATATAAAATTACCTTATTATAAAACTACCTTACTTCAATGAAAATAGTAGACTATAAGGGCCCATTCATTAAATACGTAAGGGTCCCGAGGGGAAGGGGGTTGGAAAAGCCTCTACGTACCCTTACTTGGGGGGAGGGTGAAACTCATTCTTACATAATATTTTCCAAGTCGATATTTCACATTAGAAATTGCGCGGTCAAGTGATTTGGCAGAGATTATGTTCCATTTGCGTCTGGAAGGTAAGAAACGTGTTAGGATAAGATGTTTTTTTATTTGTTTTACAAAGAATTTATAGTGTAAAATATAATAAAGGAGTCGCATTGCGTACGGCGTGTTTTATTTGTAATTAATATTACATCAAAAAAAAGTCGGAAAAACATTCAGTTTAGATTCTGTTCAGTAACTATTTCTTTACGCAAAAGGTTTAATTTAATAATGTGAATTTAATAACGATTCCAGTGATGTAACGATTCAAGATTTGTTATTTTATCATTTTGAAAAAACGAAATGGAATCTTACATAAGAATGCGTTATATATATAATGCGTTTCAATAAAATGTTTTTCGAAATGCAGAGCACAAATTGAGCAATATTTATCAAAAACTTTATCTAACCTGGGAATTAACGAGTTCCACTTCTTTAGTTTTTCTTCATCTGCTGGAGCTTTAAAAAGCGAAACTTTTTCTTTGCATGTTTTGTATCCACTTTTGCACCCTGGTACGAAACAAGATGAAGCTTTTCTTCTAATATTAAACTTTGATGCCTCCATTAAAAGCCTTAAAGCCTCCATTAAAAGCCTTAAACGCTGTTTCATGAAATATTCACGAAATAAAGGTAAAAAAGAGAAACGCGGAACTAAATTGTAACAAAATCCCGCGTCTACTAATGTAAACACCGCGAAATTGAACGTACACCTCGACCGCACTGCCCTCTAGCGGTTTTCATACATTTTGTCTTCAAGAATCGAAGGGGAAAAAGCGCCGATCGGCACACTATTCTTTCTAGGCACTATAGCAGTACTGCAGTCACGACCAAAGCTTAACCAGCATTGCAAAAAAATCACGAGAATTTTACTCACCTGCAAATCTTGCAAAGCAAAGTTGTGAGGTACTAGCTCCTTTTCGGAGCTTAATCAGCATGGACGGACCATTGCTGAGCTGAAGCCAATACACTTTATGAATGCGCTCAGTAAATCTTTAAACTGGGACCTAAAAATACTTTTCACAACACTGAGAAGTCTGCATTCAAGCAACTTGTAGCATTTCAGGAAACATTTTCACAACGATACTTGATTTTTCCAGGAAGTGGATAAAAACCATTGAAACCCCAAAAACGTTACACAGAAATACTCAGTAATGTTTCTGAATTTTCTTACAGCGTTGGATTCGTTTGAAATAGAATTTTTGCATTAATTCCACGTTGTTTTGATTTTTTCCCTCGAGTATAAGATCTTTAATCTTTTAACAGTCACATCAATCATTCACATGCTATGGTCTTTTATGCAACAAAAAATTAAATTTCTGCCCGTTTCCGGTAAACTCACAACCCGGGCAGCACACATAGCGGTTAAACGTTCTAAAGTGGTTGTTAAAACGTTAAAAATATTTTAAAAGATTTAAGAAACTAAGTGTGACTTGATCACATATCATTGTTTTTTGTTCCCATTTCAGTAAAATGAATTCAATCCCAACTTTTTATTCTGTAGAGATTAATCCTCAATTCACGAAGATGCATTCCATATTTATTTCCCATCACTCGGGAATTAAGTAGCAGAAAAACTGTAATAGTTAACTTCAGCAGTTTTAATACGCATATTTCGCTCGCAATGAATTTATCTCATTCTTTCACTAAATTATTTATTACAATGACAGCGAGCTCTCTTAGATATTGTTCTCTAAATAAAAATGACTGTATTTATAAAAGGAAGGCAACGATACAGAGGAGTAGAAGAATATTCTCCCCCCCCCCCCCCAGTATTCCCAACTGAATTAGTCTTATTCAACTCTGAAGTAACTAATTAAATTGGTAAAATATGGAATAATGTGTTAGCAAAAAAGCAAGAATTACTGTTTCTTTAAAAAAGCTTTTCATCATCTTATGCAGAAATTTTATTTCTTTTAGAAATCATGAAGAATAAATCTAGAAAAATGTGTCCGGCGAAAAGTGATATTTCCATTTCTCAAAATTTCTAACATTAATAACTTAATTTTCGTTAAAAAAATATTATTAATGTCTCGAAAGATACATTAAATGATTGGGATGTTTTTTTTTTTAATTTGCAACATTTTATGGAAACAATTTATAGAATTTAAAGAGTGTAAAGGACTTAATCTACTAGGAGTAAATTTTAATGCGCTATATTTGTTAAGAGACATAATTGTTTGATTTAGATTTGTACAGTCGTAGAAAGAAAAAAAAACGAATCAGTTGTTCGTTTGACACTAGATACACGTGTAAGATAATATTTTTTATAATGTGTTCTATATAAACAAGTTAATAAAATGTTGTTAAGGGGTCGCCTTCATATTAAATCGAGCATCAACTTCGAAATTTTCGGTGAAACCTCCCCCCCCCTTTTTTCACGTATTTGTGATAATAGTCTGGGATCTGAAGGGGGTTGAGCATGCATGGAAAGGCTGATTCAAAATTATTTCAGATTATTGTTACAGGCATGATGGTGATTATGAAACCACATGTCGTCGCCCCCCTGGGTGGTCGACAACCCTGGGGGAGGGGGAAAGCAGTGGGGGGGAGCCGTTTGCTAAAATACTCATAACTCGAGAACTATTTGAGATAAAACTCTGAAAAAAGTGGCAATCGATGCAACAAAACAAGGGCTTCATAAAAGCTAAATATGATTATGGACCTATCTTTGTTGGTTTCTGAGTAAATTACATTTTTCGCAAACAAGCAAAATTTTTGAATAAAATGAGCAAAACAAACTTTTTTTTGACCATAATAAATTCCAAATCATAATTGTTTGTTTTTTTTTTTTTTTCAAATAAAGTCCTAAATATCATTATTCAGTTTGTTAAAACCATTTAAGTACTGTTAAGGCGTTGAAAAACAAAATGACAGCATCAAGCTCGAACACTATATATAGTTCAGGATCTGAAGGGGGGTTTTGAGCATGCATGGAAGACCTGACGCAAAATTATTTTTGATTATTGTTACAGGCACTATAGTGATTATGAAAACACATGACGTCCCCCCCCCCCCTTGGCGGTCGACATCCCCGAGGGAGGGGGAAAGCAGTAGGGGGACGCCGTTTACTAAAACACTCATAACTCGCGAACCGTAGGAGGTAAAGCACTAAAAATGTGTCAAAAGATGCAACAGAACAAGGGCTTGAAAAACCTAAATATGTTTTTTGTTCTATCTTTGTTGGTTTATAAGTAAAATTCCTTTTTTAGCAGCCATGCAAAAATTTTGAATAAAATACAAAAAGCTTTTTTTCCAAAGGTAAGTTATTTTTTAAAATTATTTAACCGTTTAGGGAAAAAATAAAATCTGAAACTTCATCATTCAGTTTATTTAAAACTACTTAATTATTACCAACGTGAGCGTTAAAAAGACAAATAGAAAATGCAAGCACTGCCTAAGTTAGCGCATTGAATAAAACGGCAGTATGCTAAGGATAAAAAAATAGCCTTATTATCCTTATAACGAACTATTCATTCTTCAGTTTACAAACTTATTCTAATTGCAAAGTAGTCAATTATGGCTTTGATTTTGTTATATACTGCTTTAAATTTGAGAGGAACTAGAGAACCAGGCCCACAGTAGTTTCAATATAACTTTTATTTATTTATATTAATGTAAATTTTCAATTTGCACGAAAGAACATTGCGGGTATTGTTTTGCGGATATTGTTTCTTATAATTTACCCAACAAAGAACAATGATACAAGATATAATATGTTCTAAATAAATATAAAAAATGAGAAGCATCTTTGAGCTTTTATGAAAACGAATATAAATATAAAATTATACACTAGAGTTCTAAAAAAACTAATTAAATAAACTTATTAAAATAATGCGCATTAAAAAATAATTGCAGAATATCAATATGCATACATAAAGCATTAATATGTCAAAAATTCTGAAAGCTGGATTATACTCTTTTTTGTTGACTTGTAATTGTTCTGTTGAATCGTTCTCTTCCGAGTATTTTGTAGTTTATGGGGTTTTTGCATTAGCCTTAATAGCACAGTATTTACAGTAAGATGAATGATTAATAAAACATTTACAAGACTAGCTGACCCAGCCACGTGTTGCTGTGGCGAAGTAGTTGGATTAAAATATTCTTTTACTCAATATTTTAATAGAATCTAATCAATATTTTTAGCGAAGCTTAAAATAGTCTAGCCAATTTTAAAACATATGAGATTGATAATGGGCGTGTTAGTCTGAGGTAAGTACTTATTCAATTTAGTAAGTACTAACTAAATGTTCAATGGTAAAAGAACTATACTTGGGCTTAGTTATACTTAGTAAATTTTGCTAGTATGACTTCGGCCATAAATCAAAGCAAAATAACATGAAAGTGATAGTAAATATCGAAACTGATTGTAAAATATCGGAATTCAGAAATTAAGCATATACCAACATACACTTTTAGAATGTACACTACATTCTATTCATCTCAGATTTCTCTATAGTTTGTAATCAATAACTTCTTTACAAAATACATTAACTAAATTAAAAACATATGAAATTAAATTTATAAATGAGGTAGATAACATTGACTTCGATTTATTCGAAAACTATCACATGAAAACTGAAAATTATCTAAGCACTAAGTTGTGCAAAATATTCTTGTTTAACCTGTGTTTTGCTAACACGAATAGGTATGATAACTTTCCCACTTGTAAGTAAGCGGTAGATAGTTGCCCATGAGAGAAACATGTGCGTTTCAGGTCCATTTGGAAAGTAGACATTGTTTGTTCTTTAGATCTATTCATGGTCTTTTCAAAAGCTAAACAAATCGGAAATTGAAGCCTTCCAAATGTGTTTGAAAATTATGACGCTATAAATGGATTACGTGGCAACACAAAAATTTCTCCTTTAAATTTTTCCGTCAAAATTGTTGAAATTTTGATGAAGAAATTGTACCGTAGCATACTCTAGGTGGGTTTAAACTGCGAAAAAAAATGATTGGTGAACCACTTTTCAACCGGAAACAGTCTAGTGGCATTCCTGGTATATCCAGAGAATTTAAAAAATCAGTTGGAATGTTTACGGCTTTGTTTTAATCGACAACTGTATAGCCTTGTTCAGCATCAATGGTCAGCACATACTGATTATGATTTTTTTTCTCAGCTGTCAGTAATGGCGCATTATTCACAATAACTGTAGCTAAGACAGCGCCATGCACTGTTTTTTCTCGTTGTAAATCAGTATTAAATAAGTCGGTGACCAATCGATCAGATGATATCACACCATAATGACTAAACAACGAATTTGAAATTGATATGTATAAATTTTCAATCAACACTAAAGCTTCATTATACATGTTTGGTGTTTAATCTAGATTTGGATATCGGTGTGTTTGTCTACTCTATGGAGTACATCTTCAAGCATAAAATTTATATAGTTTCCCCACAGAAATGATGATTGTGTTGGATATTATGTCGTCAAAATTATCTTAAACAAATGACAAATACTGTTTCTCGTTATGCAAAACCTGCCTAAGAAAATGCAACTCTGAATGATTTTGTGCTACCAATAATTACAATTCACGAAATGCATCGTAATATGTATTAAACACTCGACAATTAACGGTCCGCAAATATTCCCGTCTGTCCGGGAATGTTTAACAAAAAACAAACGCAAAAACAACATTCACTTTGTTTTGGATGCAGTTTTGTTTTGGATGGAGTATTTGTCCCAATGTCTGGGCTTTAATTTTTAATTATGCCCGAGATAGATGAATGTTGTGTTCTTCGTTTGCGTGGCTTCCATGATTTTTTTTTTTATTATTTTATTCAGCGCTGTAAAAACAATTAAGAAACGTCCTGAAAAATAATGGGCAGTAATAGCTTGTCACATTTTTTGACTCACCAAGAAAGTACCAAAAGCATTGTCGCTACCATAGCCATTGCTGATATTGACTTGGAAGCATGCACAAAGTATTCCACTTGCTTGTTACTTTCTTCTATATCTAATATATAGAAGAAAGTATTGGATTCGTGCAAATTTACGAATTTCGAATTTTGACGGATTCGAACGTTTTGAGGTGTGCTGAGTCTATTTCGACTATTTTTGGAAAATGTCTGTCTGTGTGTGTGTGTGTGTATGTGTGTGTGTGTGCATGTGTGTCACGTCTGTGTGTGACCAGTTTTTTGTGGCCGCTCTACAGCAAAAACTACCGCATGAAATTGAACGAAATTTGGTACACATATGTGCCCTTATGTGAACTTGTGCCCATTGGTTTTTGGCGCGAATTCCTCCAAGGGGGGTGGAGCAATGGGACGTTTTTTGAGTTACGCGTGCTTGCTATTCCTCAGGAAGTAACTGGCCGAATCAAACAAAATTTGGTCCATATATTGCCCCTAACAGGAGCAGGTGCTGACTCAATTTTGGTGTCAATAGCTCAAACGGGGGTTGAGTTATTGAACGTTTTTTGTCGTCAATTGTGACTGCTGTATCTCAAGAAATAACGAACGGAATCAAACAAAAATTTTTTGACAAGTAGCCCTTAGTGGGTGTAAGAGTTGATTTTAATTTGGTGTCAACAGCTAAAAAGGGGGTAGCGCAATCGCCCGTTCTTTTTTTCCATTGTGAGGGCCCTATCTCAAGAAGTAATGCTACTTTCTGGTTGAAATTTGGAATATATGTGAATCCATACGTAAACAGGCTTTGGTTCAATTTTGACTCCAATCGCTCCAAGAGGTGTTGATTTTTTTTTTTTTTTTTGCGAATAAAAATAGTTTTATTAATGCAACAATAAGAAAGATAAATCGTAATAGATTGTCGTCTGCGTATTTCTCGTGATTTTAATTGTATGGAAATGATCGGAAATATTATCTCAATGATTTAAAATTTTTAACTGTTGCCATCTTATGTTTGTTAATAAATAAAATATTTGTAATTAATTCAAGCAAGGCTTTTAAAATAACTTTCAATTTTCACTCTTTGCTTTACTTTTGCAATAATTCAGACATTGGGATTGTCGTCAAGTTTTTGCATGTGTAATTTTGTTTTTGTTAGGAATATTGCTGCCTCGTGAAGCATGGGGAGGGATCAGAAAAAGGAAAAATATAGAAGAAAGTTTCGTGATGGCCACAACATACTAGTTACTCTTGGAAAGTTACGGAATCTAGAGATTCACTTCCTTCCATTGGGAGTTATGTCAATCTGGACGGACGACGACGACGATAGTAAAGTCAAATCTTCACTAATATTCCTGGAATCTTTTTCAAGAATTCAGTACAATCCTAGGCTAAAAGACAGTCGTGTCGCTGGACCGCCAGAAAAAAATGGGTAAGTTGAATACAATGCTTGACACCTCTCTCCTTTCCAAAGAAAGCTCCAACAATCACGCTGCAGGCATGGCGAAAGGTAAGACAGTCTTACAAGCAAGTACCTGAAGTCTAACTCGCCTGCGTAGCTACGGAATCCAAAGGCTCATTCTCTCTTACTCTGGGAGCTTTTAGACAGTTCAGATGGAAATGCAACTGACCGGAAGCCGGTACACTTAATAAATACGCTCAGTTAATCTTTAAACTGGGAGCTAAAATATTTTTTGCAACAGTGCGAAGACTGCATTCATGACGTTTGTAGCAATTCAGGAAACATTTTGACGCAGATACGTGATTTACAAATAAAATTGTTGATGACCTGTGAAATCCCAACAAATCAATCCACGGAAATACTCAGTGACATTTCTGGGTTTTTTTGCGTACAGTGCATGTAAAATAGCGTAGAACATTGGTAAATAATTTTATTTTTTACATTGAACAGTATGGCCTCAATACTCCTCCTTTCTACGGCGATATTATTGATAACCATCAATATCCGTAACATAGTATCATTTGTAAATTTTAATTAACTTAAAAATAAAACTTTTGAGGATGAATTAACTTACAGCGCCATCTATTGAGAATTTACAGAACCAAACAATCAACCCAAACTATTAATGTATAATAAACATTTTATTTGCAATAACAAATAATAAAAACAATCCTATCTTTTAAGTTGGACCAAATTACAGATAAGTATGAAATTTGATGAAAATCGGTTTAGTAGTTTCGGAGATTACCCCGAACAAAAATTGTGACACGAGATTTTTGTATATATAGACTAGCTGACCCAGCCACGCGTTGCTGTGGCAAAGAAGTTGGATTAAAATAAACTTTTACTCATTATTTTGATAGAATCAAACAAATTTTTTAATAGAGCTTAAAATAGTATAGCCGATTTTAAAACATAAGAGATTGATAATGGGTGTGATTCAATGCAAAAACGATTCATAAATGTTCCTGGAAAATTATGCGCAGCTGATGTGTCCAATTTCTGGCAGTAACATGTCATGCCAAAACCCGGAAAGTTTTCCGATAAAAGTAAATAACCTTCCTGAAATTATCTCGGAAGTCTCTTGAAAAATTCGAAGATCTTCCCGTTCGAAGCTAGTCGTGTTTCTGGAACTTTAGTGTAAACTTCGGAAGGGATAAAAAAAAACAGCTTAGCACCTTTCTGATTTATTAAGGAACTTCTATGAGCAGTAATGCAAACATAGCCAAAGCTCAGCCAGAACTGCAAGCAAGTATCGAAAATTTTTACTCAGTAACGTTTCGGATTTTTTTTTTTTTTTTTTTTTTTTTTTGCAGTGCAGGCTGAAGAAGGTACTTATTGAATTCAGTAAGTACTAACTAAATTTTCTATGGAAAAAGCATTATACTTACGCTTAGTAAATTTTGTAAGTATGACTTCGGCCAAAAAAAAAGTAAAAAAAACTTGAAAGTGATAGTAAATATCGAAGCTGTTGTTAAATAACCGAATGTAGAAACTAAGCGTAAACCACCATACACTTTTAGATTCTACACTACATTTTATTCACCTTTGCTTTCTCTATAGTTTGTAATCAATAACTTCTTTACAAAATACACTAACTAAATTAAAAACATATAAAAATTAAATTTTTTCAATGAAGTAGATAACATTGACTTCGAACTATTGTTTCTAATATTTGAAAACTTGAAAACTTTCTAAGCACTAAGTTGTGCACAATGTTCTTGCTTAAACAGTCTTTTGCTAATACGAAAAGTATGATAACTTTCCACTTGTGAGTAGGCGATATATGGTTGCCCATGAGAGAAATATTTATGTTTCAAGTCCAAACCGAAAGAAGACATCGTTTGCTCTTGAGATCTATTTATGGTCTTTGCAAAAGCTAAACGAATCAAAAATTGAAGCCTTCCAAATGTGTTTGAAAATTATGAGGCTATTAATGAATTACGTGGCAACACTAACATTTCTCCTTTAAACTTTCCCGTCAAAATTGTTGACTTTTGATGAAGAAACGTGTACCGTTGCGTAATTTAGGTGGGTTTAAATCGCGAAAAAGAATAAATTGTTGAGCCAATTTTCAACCGGAAATCGTGTAGTCGCATTCCTGGTGTATCCAGAGAATTTAAAAATTCAGTTGGAATGTTTACTGCTTTGTTTTCATCGACAACTGTATAGGCTTGTTCAGCATCAATGGGGAGCTTTTTTTTCAGCCGTCAGTAATGGCTCATTATTCGCAATAATTGTAGCTAAGACAGTGTCATTGCTCTGTTGTTATACGTTACAAATCAGTGTTACCTAAGTCGGTGGTCCAACTATCAAGTGATGGCATATCATAATAACTAAGTGGCAAATTTGAAATTGAAACGCAAAAACCTTCAGTTAAAACTAAAGCTTCATATTCATCTCTGGTGTAAAATCTGGATTTGGACATTTGTGTGTTTATTAAACTTTATGAAGTACGTCTTCAAACGTGAAAGTTATATAGTTTCTCCTTAAAAAATGATGATTGTGTTGGATAGTATGTCGTCAAAATTGTTTTAAACAGTTGACGAATACTGTTTCTCCTTATGTGCAACCTGCATTAGAAAGTGTCAACTCCCAATTACTTTGTGCGACCAATAAATACAATTTGCGACATGCATTGGGATATGTATTTGACAGTCGACAATTGACGATCCACAAATATTCCTGTCTTGTCGGGAATGTTTACCGAAAATAAAACTGCTACAAAACCAACGCGATTACAGAGGCAATTATGACTTTAAAAAAATTAAATTATCTGGGAATAGACTCTCAATTAGTTCACTTTTCGTCTCAACGGCAGTGTAGAAATTGTCTGGCTATTTGTTGTACTGTATATTTTGATACAGTTCAATTTCACCGTTTCCAATACCCAGCAATTGCTTAGAAAATACTTGTGCGATTAGATTATTTTGCGTTTATATTCGCATGTTCATGGCCAATCGCATTATCTCGACATTACGCTATAAAAACGATTGTTTTAAACATGCGTTGATTTCATCGGAATAACTGGCAATGTCTGCCGGAAGTCCCCAGAGAGTATTCAGACAATTTCGCCTAAAAGTTTATCGTTGCCGTTCAAATCTTGCACAATCCTATGATGTGCTTCGAATGAATGCTTTTACTCATGAGCCATAGTGCACTTATCCCAAATTATAATTTCTCTCTCTTGCAACACTACAGCCATACTACGTTTTTTTTTTTTTTCCTTTAATGTTACACATTGCGTTTTGTTTGTTATGAATATCTAATAGGCAACTTTAAAGCGGAATGTGTTGTTCGTCTACCATCTAAAAAAAGTAGCAGCAATGCCTGACGATGCAATTGTCAATACAATTTTCTGTTGCGAACGTATCTTTACAAGAATTAATGATATTAAAAACCTCTTGGGGAACAAAATAAAGAAATAACTGTTTTCCGCTTAAATTCATTAAACTTCCTGAAATTAACATGGAATATTTTTGAAGAATTCAGTAGTCTTCTTGGTTAAAGGCAGTTATGATTCTAGCACCTTCAGAGAAGCCTAACGCAGGTTTAACATAATAGCCTGGAACCTTCGTGCTTTTCTAAGAAATTTCTCAAAGCATTAATGCACGCATTGCCAACGCGAAGATAGACTATCAAGCAAGTAGCTCGAATGTAACTCCTCTGCAACCCTTGCAAAGCTTCGTGATCCAGATATCTTTTCGCATTAATTTGGTGTTGTGCCAATCTGGATAAACCGTAATCGCTCCGAAACCGATACACCTATTAAATGCGTTTAGTTAATCTTGATACTGGTGGAAAAGAATATTTTTCACAACGGTGTGAAATCTGCAATTTGTAACAATTCAAGGAAATGTTTTGAAAAATATAGTTATTTTCTCAGGAAGTGAATAATAACCTGTAATATCCCGAAACGTTATATGGAAATTCTAAGCAACATTTCTGAGTTTTTTTATCAAGGTGTTTTTAGCAGTAAGTCATACGATGTTAGAGTTATATCGACGCCGCCGCCATCTATTAAGAATTTTTAGAACTAAACAATTAATTCACACTATTATTGCATAATAAATATGAAATTTGCAATAAAAAATTATAAAAACTATCCTATCTTTTAAGTTGGACCAAATGACACATAGATATGAAATTTGAGAAAAGTCGGTTGAGTAGTTTCGGAGTTTACCCCGAACAAACATCGTGACTCGAGATTTTTATATAGATAGATTAGAGTAAAAGGAAGTCATGTCAAACATCAGCTCGTTTGTTTATACTCTCCTGTTATACTTTTATTCCCACTGTCACAATGACGGACGATAAATTTTTAGAGCAGTTAAGATCCATTGTGACAGGTTTTTTTTTAATTTGATGGACAATTCTACTCTTAGCAACAATGTTGGCATCTTCCAAAGCAATTGTCGGAGAATGATCTCTAGATCACGAGCTTCTTCGGCAAGGATATCAGAGCACTTGTTACCCCCAATGCCCACTTGGGTTGGGATCTATAGGATGCCTCACGATTTTTTGATTTGAATAAGAAAGATGTTTATAGTTTATTACTTAGGTTGGGTTGGTATTTCCAATTGTGATGGCTTCAAGGGCAGAGTCTTAGCCCATGAAGATGAACAATCCCTTCGTTCAATCGTAAGGATACGAGAGAGAATGACAGGGCTTCTTTAATGCAATCAATTCGCTAGTAAAATTTGAAGTAATACGACTGGAAGGAATTTTCAGTTCAGTTTTAGTACCAGAAGGATGGATGAGAATAATACCTGGGCCATATCTACTGAAGGAATAATCAGAAGAGCCGTCGGTAAATATCATTATTTTATTATCTTGGGAAAGTCAGCTGATTTTGTCTACGTCCGTCTGTAATAGAATTTGAGTGTTTCTTCTTCTCGAGCGTGGGGGGGGGGGGGGAGCTGTAATCCCCAAAGCGTTCGTTCCCAGGTTGCCGATCAGGGAATGCCTCAATTGGTTTCCCAATGGCTAGTAGAAGGAAAATAAAATACCTTCAGTGGACCAATGGTAGAAGTCAACCTTTTTAGGCCTTGGCAACTGTTCACAAAATTTGAATCCGCATAAGTTTCTAAATTCGTTGATACCATATTAATACAAGAGCACAAAGAACACAACTTCACTGCCTTTCACATCGTTTTATTCACTACAACTACCCACAGACACGAACGAACACAGAACTATATACAAGTTAGATGATATTAAGCAGCTGGCCTGTAGCCACGCCCTCTTTCCCCTTAAAGATCCTCGTTCTCTTCAAGATTCTCGCTAACAGCAACCCTTTTCTATGGATAGTGCAACGTATAGAGCTAGTCTTGATGTTACGGCATCCAGAGTAGACGATGTGCCAGGAGCTGCAATTCTTAATAACATTTTGCAGTTGAACATTAATGGCACTCCGGAAGAAATGGAAGAACTTTCTTACATTCTCCATCAATAAATTATTCGCATCTCCTATCTCCAGGAAACCTAAGTTCAATAAGAACCTTAAGTTTAAAATCATGGGCAATACGACAATTCGTAAGGACAGAGGATGACTATCCCATTAAAACTGCATTGCAAATACATTCTGTAAAAATACAGAAAAATTACCAAGGCACTCCGTTGTATTACGTTAGTACTCTGTCAAATGCTACAAATCACGTGTCTTAATAACAGTTTTTTCAAAAAACTGGCTTTTTTCCCTTTACTTGGTAAAAATGCAGAAGAAAAGTAAGAATATGGGTTGTTGTTGTTTTCATCTACATGGACATTAAATTTTACAGTCGGTCATGATCACAGCTTCATTCTGTATCGGTGCGTCCGGACTGTAGAGGACTTCCTGTAGCAATTCGATGAGCGGAGTCAGTTCATTTCTCAGACGATTAGTGGTGGTTGCTCGGAGCTCCAAGATGTGGTTGGGCGTTAGCTGAATATTAGTGCAGTGTTTGCATTTGACATAAGATCTTGACTTATCTGGGTGGATCTTCATATCCTTATAATGATTTCTTCAGTCTTGCAATTGTAAGAATGTGTTGAATTTCTTAAACACTCGTTCAGGACTCACGAATCAAGTCTCTCGCAGTGTCCAACCCGTTGCACACGTATAACCTAACCTGAGAGAGATTTAATTTAGGTAAATACTGTCTCTCTCAAAATCCCCAAGAGAGACATTTTTGAATAGCCACGGAGATACAATCGGAATTAGCTAGACAGTTGTTTTAAATATACCAGCAAGAAGCAAAAATATAACTGGTAAATAGAGACCCGTGCCCATTTTTTTTTTCTTAAAGAGTTTTTTTTTTTTTTTTTTTTTTCCATTGTTACCCGCCTTGTCCGGAAAACATTCCGATTTGTGAAATAAGGAATTTCCGTTTACCGGTCAAGAGCAACACACTCTGATGACCCGAATTGAAAATTCTTCTATTAAACTTTACCTTTGAGTCATATTACCAATCCTAGTTTGCAATCCGTACATTTAAGAACAACAATGACCCTCCAGAAGGTAAATTCTGGCCGAGCAAGTGACCACTATGTTCATTAGTTTTACATCTTCTTTCAAACGATTTTTTTTTTTTTTTTTTTTGCTTACAATATTCGATGCGGTACACTGAAAGAATAATTAAAATTGTTCACAACTTCTTGTATAACATATCAAGCAAAGGAAGGTGGTCAAATTCTATGCTTTAAAGCAATTATGCGAGCTTGTATTCCCGTGCCCCCATAACTCATTTGATCACGTGCGCTATACTGCTAATTTCGGAGGAGCTTGAAAACTCCCTGGAAAATGTCGACGTATTACTTGTTTAATCTATCTGGGTGTCTGATAACATTTTGGCTTGATGTTTCGTATAACAATCTTCGTGCTGAATCAAATGTAACAGCAGAAACTCTACTATGCATTTTTTGGTGATCTTTGGTTTCATGGAGATGGTGTAGCTAAGCTGTACCATCTGGAATTATTAGCAATAATCTGGTGCACTTGGTCGTGTGTGCGATACTGAACCTCTCAGGGAGGCTTGAGAACTTTCTGTGATGAAGAAAAATCATTATACTTGTTTATTGTATCTTTGTGTCAGGTAATATTTTCGCTTGTCGTTTCTTTTAAAAGCTTCTTGTTAAAATTAAAATGCCGAAAATCTAACGAGTCTTTCCTTTTTTGCAGTTAATCATTGACATTGTGTACTGATTTTGCGTATTCACAGCAAATATACTTAAATAGGACACCTATTAAGCCGAATGTCAGCGTATAAAAATGTTTACCTTTGCTGATAATTCTGCTTAATCCTTGTGTAATTCTGAACAGTAACAATTCGGCATGATATATAAATGTTACTAGGTGTAATATTTTAAGATTGGCCTTTTTGGTGTCCGGATATAATCCTGACAAGGTCGAAATCTCGACAAACAAAAATCCCGAGAGTGTCGAAATCCCGACTGTCCAATATTCCAAGAGGGTCAAAAATCCAATAAGGCTTAGTGGCCCCTTAACATACGAGGGTAAGTCAGAGTTTTCCAAGGAAGTCGAATTCCCAATAAGGTCTAGTGGCCCCTAGTCATTCTAGGGTAAGTCAAAAAAATGACTTATACTTTTCGTTTCACAACTTTATTATACTAAGTTAGGTGTAGAACAGATACATTATTTTTCGACAACCTTTTGCTCGATATAGCTTTCGATAACCTTTTACTTTATTTTTCGATAATGCACTTGGACCAGCGACCCGCAAACTTTCGTATGCCTTCCTGGTAGAAGTTTTTCGGTTGATTGCGAATCCACTTTTGCACCGCATCCGGAACGTCCATTTCTGAAGCGAATGTCGATATCAAATAAGGCAGTGAGAAGCAAAGGGATGTAAGTGGCGAAATTGTTGCTGCTATACAGCATGATTAAGAAAAAAATTTCGAAGAAAACCTGCACAGGACGTTTTATCTTTAAACGCGTTTTACTCAAAACTTGAAAATGTCCACTTATATTTGCTTTGCTTATATTTGCCTTTGCTTCTCACTGCCTCAAATGTAATCAAACAAAATCCGACAAAATCCGATGCATTTAATAAACACGCTCAGTCAATCTTTAAACTGTAAAAAAATCTGCATTTGTGCGACTTTTAGCAATTCTGGAACCTTTTTTTTTTTTGCAAATATATTTGATTTTACGGAGAAATAGATGAAAACCTGTGAAACTTCGAAACGTTACACTGAAATAATCAGTAAAGTTTCGGAATATTTTTTCAGCGTGAAAATAAACTTTCATCAGCAGACATTTTTATGCAGAATACTTTAGAATGAACTTTTCCATATTCTTGGAACAATTTTAAGTGAAATAAAAGCCATTTTATTCCTTAAGTCATTTTTCAAAACTGGTTTAAATATTTAAAATTAAAGAAATATATATGCATTTTGGTGCATATTTTATTTCATTACCTGTATAATAAATCAAAACTTCCATCATCAACAATTTCCTTTTATTTTGAATAACTCAAAAGCTGTAAACCGATATTTTTACTAATTAAAAATTCACATGTTTCGGAATAAAAAACCAAGATTTCTTATGTAAAAATCACGACGCATTTCATTTTTACAACATTAGATCGTGTGTATCAATTTTGCTGAACAAAAAAAAAAGTCAACACTCCAAATACTCAGAGTTTCCATTTTTCTCCTTCTTTGCTTATTCTGAAGTGAGAATTTATTCCTCAAGCGATTTAATTTCTTTTAAATATGTATCAGTCGAATAAAAATGTCGAAACTTATAAAGCGCATGCAACGATATTTCGATGAAATGCACAATCATAATCTTTTCCGCCTCGAATTCCCCTACCGGGGAAATTCGCTCGTTTCCAGTTAAAGTAATCAAATTAGTAGAGATTCGAATGTGTCTAGATATATGCAGCGGCGCATTATCTCTAAAGAGACGCAATTTGAGATATTGTGAGTTTTGCTGCGCTTGAGGGAGAAAAAAAGTCTGAGAATGTGAGAAAAAGAAAATCAGCGGAGGAAAAATCTGCTCCATTAAGCTGTTGCCAACTTTATTTAACAGAAAAATATATTATTCTTCAAAAACATCCAGTACAATGAATCGTCTGCGGCTTCTGAAATATATGTTCAAATATAAACAGTCGTTTGGGTAAGAATATTTGATACAGTTTTACAAAATTTGAAATTAAGAATATACCGGCATTTTTATACATCATGCAGATTTCCGTAAATTTTATATTTACATTCCTTGTATTCTCACGACTCTTTTGATTTGATATTTTCGTTTTTTGTATTCGATCACGAAACTAATATAAAATTCCTGAAGCAAAAATTTTTCATTCATTTATTTTGCAATCTTCGAATTTTGTTATTTAAAAACTACGTGGTTAAGTTTCTCAAAAACTTAGGCTAGAAATTTTATGCTTTTCCTTATGATAAATGGTGTTTTTCATCAAATTTTTACTTCTGCGTAATAGGAACTCCCATTAGTGGAAATATTAAATATTAAATCTAAAAAATAAAAAAAATTAAGAAGGAAACTGATGAGAATAATTAATTCAGCAGATGATTTCTTTTTTTTTTTTTTTTTTGAATTTAAAAAGCTAAGCACTTTCTTTTATATTTAACTAAGAACACACTTTATAAATGCAAAAGGTGATGAAAAAATTTCTTTTGACTTTTTACGAAGAGATTTCTTCTTTACAGCGCAACTGCGCTAATGAGTCCTGATTTTGAACCATATGGGTTCTTGACTTTGCAAGTACGAGGGGCTCCCCCAACACAGGTTAACCGAAAAGCATATGAAAATAATTTTCACAGTTCTGTTTATCTGTAGAGTCCCCGAAAATGTATTGCGACTTTCCCCTAAACTTGTAAATCCGATATTCCATTCGGGTTACAGTGCATTCTGCCAAATTACAAATGCACATGATTTTTTTCCCCTTGAATCTGCATATTGCAGTTTTTAATTTGGTAAGATTTGCTCATGCACTTCATAAATGATAATTTGATGATATGAAAAAAAAGTTAGTTATAATGCAAAACAAATGTTTTTAAAAGAAGTAGGGCCATCTGGCGTAAAAGGAGACATGGGATAAATGAAAGCAAATTCTATTACCGAACTTGTTTTATGATTTTTGAAATGAAATTGTTGGTAAGTTTTAAGAAAAGTTTCAAGAAATTGTAAAAATGATTTTAGAAAAGAATAACAATAGTAATAGTAATATAGTGGCGTACCTAGCATGGAGGACATCCGGAGGGGGGGGGGGGTAATTTGTGGTGTCACCCCCCAACCCTCTCATACAAACGCCTCAAAATAATTTTAAAACGTTTTAATGTTCTTTGTGAACACGAAAATATGAAACTCGTCCAATTTACAACTTAATTTGTGTTATAACGAAAAAGTGGGTTAATGTAAAAAAGACAAATAAGAATTGTAAGTGCTTGTCATATAACTTACTCTAGACGCTATGTGAAAGGCCATTGCGAGGTTGAAAAAGTAAGGAGGGGTATGAAATTGATAGCCCCTTAATTATGTCAAACGTATGTAAACAAATGGAAAGATAATGGCTTTCAGTTTTTTGGTTTAAGAGGAAGTCATTACTAGTTATAAGTATTAACAATATGAACTCAATCTTGAGTACAATATTCACTCCATGATGTGAGGTGGGGTAGAGGGGGGGGGTGAAATTATTTTAATTTGTGGACTTAAAAATGTATTTTAGCTGGAAATTTTCAAAAACTTGCAATTCCACTTCGAGTGTCACCCCCCAACCGGGAGACGCCCAGAGAGAACAGTCTCCGTAGCGATGCAACTGTAGTAATAATAGCGAAAAATAATTTTAAGGATGCCATCATGTAAAATAATGTGAAGCTCAGAGGAAGAGCGTAATAATGAAAAATATAGAAATTAATAGAAACCAATTGTAATGGTAAATAGGACAGCCTATCTGACATTTTAATTTCAAGACAGCTTTGTATTCTGCATTGTTTCAAGTATTTGGAAATACGTAGTTATTATTGCTGGTTGCAGTGTCGTAAAATAATTGATGATGAGTTCAGTAAAACGTCCCTTTAGGTAAATCCATAACAAACATTTTTTCTCAAATTAATTAACAGTTCATTAGGAGATGTTTCTGAGGATTCTTGAGGACTGTAATATGACCCTATTTATATACCTTACTTGGTTTTAAATATGAATTAGAATATCTTCTCTTTGTTAAGACAGTAAAATAATCAAAAAACAAAATTAAGAAATACATCTGTAGCTCAGCAACCAGTTTTCTGCAACGTGGCTTCTGTGCACGTAACAATATTTTCACGCTTGTAAATTTGGAACCAAAATGTCGAATGAGTCAGTTCCCGTCTCGAATGGCCTTATAATAAACAAATAATGATAAACAAGCTTAGTTAGTAATAGAAAACTTCTTCATCTTGACAAATTTAGCGTAATCAACAATTCCAGGAAAAGCTTAACTAAGCAATATAATTGGTCAAAAGGTAATAAGATCCTGAGAGAGCAAATGTTTTAAATTTCAATAGTTACCATTAAAAAGCAAACTGATTATCCACAAAAACATATAATCATTATATTTGATGTATATATACAGAAGGCGATACATTATATGACTGAAACAGGATTCATTATACATTGTGTTCGTTGTAACAATTTCAAGAAAATACGTTTATTAGTTCAATTATTTCGTAATGGCAGGCGTTCTTTTCGACCTTTTGTTAACTGAGAGAGATGGTGAAGTGCAGGTGTACTGTCAAAATTTTCATCTCAAATAAATCATCTGCATTATATTTCTTACGCGACCCCATCTATAGCATGCGGTAAATTGGGAAATATGACACAGCAGTAGAGGAAGCAACAATGAAACCAATTGTAAGAAGGTCATGGTACTCATAATAACAGAATGCATTTAAGATAGTGTGTAACAACATCGCTTGGTGGTGCAATCAGAACTGGCTGGGTTTGAAAGTGGATAGGTGTGTAACAAAATATAGGCTGTCCACAAAAGAATTGAAACGTTTTGAAAGAACGTATCAAGTAAAAGGTATGAAATAGGTCCAATTAGTTAATTGAGAAGAAATCAGTAGCTCTTTAAATTCTATGCCCACTAGTTTCGGTTTGTTTTTCAACTCAAGGTGAAGAGGAAGCGTTGCATGCTCGATTCGGTAATAAGAGTAGTGGAAGGTCAGGGCCTGATAATTAGCCTCCAAGAAGCTCTTTTCCGACCCGACGGTTTTTTCGGGATACATGTCAAGAATGATGTTTGCGATGAGATAAGTCAGGATTTAAACCACCTCAGTCAAAGGATAACTCATTTACGTTGTAAACAACACTTAAGAAGTGCAAGCCATGACGGGAAAAGTGCCAATTACCATTTAGGTGTGTGCCGCGCCGCAAACGGGTGACTTGTGTTGAAATCTACTAAATATTTTAAAGCTTGGTAAATTAATCATGAAGTACAAAATTATATATATATATATATATATATATATATATATATATATATATATATACAGGGGCGGACTGGCTCACTTTGGCCCAATCGGCAAAACAATATTTCGGCCCACCTCTGCATATTAAAAAAGTTAAATTAAACAATTCCGAATATCGATTCTTCTGCGTCGAGCAAGACGTTAAACTACCGTTAGTTTCTATTTTCCCTTAAGTGTCTAAATCAAGTTTTAAAATTCTAAAAAAAGAAAATTGTGAAACGTAAAATAAAGCTAACACTGACATATTTTTTATGGGCCTTGAAAGAAGGATACTAATGGTTATGAGTCTGAAAAGGCACATCTTTAGGCTTCTTTTCTGACAACAAAGGAAGAACACGAGGAAAAGGAGGGATCAGGTAAATCTCCCCGGAAATTTTTCGAAATTGGTTGATCTATATAGGCCCAAGGAGAAAAAAATAGCGAGAAGGGTTCTAAAGTTTCTTTCCAAGCAATAATTTCAAAGTTGATGTCAAAAACCACAATTTTGCAATTTTTCTTTACGTTAGAGGAAAGGAGAAAAGGGGTTCCCCAACGATTTTGTTTTTTTAAACTTTTTTTTTCCTTTCCAAAAATGAAATCTGTGTTATTCTATCTTTGTTTACAACTGAACGACGGGGGCTCTTCCCAGAAATTCTACGAAATGGTAAGTTTTAGAAAAGCAATTTTAGTTTACCTTTTGTAAAATGAATGGAACAGGGAAGCATCGGGAGCTCTTTAAGAAAACATTTTGACTTTGAAATAATAAAAAACGCAAAACCATCTTTGTTTACTTTTGAGAAAGCAGGAGGCTCAGTGATCTCATTTGGAAGCATTTAAAGACTGAAGTATTTTCGAACCAATTTTAAACTACATTTAGTTACTATAGGGAATTCGGCGACTCTCCTACGGAATTTTTCGATATAGAAATTTTAAAAACATAATCTTATAATATGTTTGGAAACATTAAAAAGAAAGGGGACAGTTTTCCCGAGTGTTTCTCCTAAGATTTTTCGGAGAGCGCAGTGCAATTCCGTTTTTAAACTAACCTTTGTCCCATAACTTAATCAACCCTAATTGCCCTTTAAAGTTTCAACAAAACTTCATAAAAGCGAAACTTTTTTCAAAAGGTAAAGATTCACACAAGCCTCTCCTTGAAACGGCACTCCCTCGTTTCAATCACTTATCCACAAGAATCTGATTAAAATATATCTGAATGTTTTTTGCACTAACTTTAAAACTGAACATCAAGAAGATATTTAATATTTTAAGAATAATTAATATCGAAAACACTTGAACTTTGTCATGCCAAAAAGTAAAAGAAACTCATTTTTAAAAAATTGTCTTAAAAAGTACCCTTTTATCTGAAGGCACACTGCTCCTTTTTTGGTTTGGGGGAAACAACTCTGGGCATTTTTTCTGAAACTAAAATCACATTTAGGCTATAGTGCAGATAAAAGGGTTACAGAGCTTGGACTAAACTGGTTTCTGCGTTCAAGTCCTCAATTGCAGACTTAAGGCTATCGTTGGCGACTTTAGGACTACAAAGAGACCTTACACCGGAAATACCTTACGGACCCCGTTAAGTCTAAATCTGGTCCTGATTGCAACCAATATTGCTCAAAAAAAAAAAAAAACCCTGCCCCCCCCCCCCACCCGCTTCTCCTTAGAACTCAGTCCTTAAATCCGCCAATGTTCAGTAGCTCTCCCTTATAAGTCGAATTTGGTCCTTTTTCAGATTTAGTTTATCGTAGTTCAGACTTGCTTCCCGTAAGCGATTCTGAGATGAAATTACTCGTATAGTGAAAATTTACGATTAACCATTGAAATCTCTTGCCAACAAACAGTATTTAGTTGAATCTGTCACAACCAGTGAATACCAAGGGCGTCTACAGCAATTTTGGGGCCGGTCACAAATGGCTTTTTTCCCCTCCATCTTACCTTATTCCCCCCCTTCACGTCTCTACATATATTTCACTCCTCTTTTAAAAAATCTTGAGCACCCCTTAGGCTCGGAACTGGGCCAACAGGTGTCCCTTCTCCCCTCCCCCTCTTGGTGTATGCCCCTGCTCATGTATTAACAGCTCAAAGCATGGCCCACGCATTTATAGCAGGCCCGAGGTCGCTTTTTCTAATGGTGTAGGCCTCTTCAATTTTTTTTAATAGACATGCAAATACAAGTTTTAACGCTCTTTTTTCGTCCCGGGCCCTTTTTCTGACTGCGTCGGACCCCAATTTCTTTAGCCCCATCCCATTTCCGCAATGTTGGAGCCACGGCCCCCAGAGCTCTAAAAGAGAGTAAGTTGACAAGAGAGGGAAGCATTTGCACGTGTATCTATTTACTTTGGTCCCTGCTTAGGAGAAAAACAAGAAAAAGAAAAAAAACATGTTTCCAAGAGCTTTTTTCATATTGAGTAAACAAATTGCATGTTTTTTTTTTTTTTTTGACACTTTAAAAAATGTTAGGTGTGAACTAAAATGTATTAAATTCAATAAAAAAAATCCTTTAAGTGGCCCACTCGGCGGTTGGCCCAGTCGGGGATCCCCGACTAGCCGACCTGGCCAGTCCGCCCCTGTATATATATATAGTAACGGATCCGGTGCGACTTCCACTTTCTTGAAAGGACGACACAGTTCTTGAGAAAAACACAGAAAATTTATTTACACTATGTGCAGGAAAGATCGTTAACAACTGCTAAATTAATCATCAGCAATTAAGCAAATATCAATCTACACCGTAAACACTACGGTTACACACGTATTTACGTCCAAATACGAAAAACAACACAGTGAAATGCCTCGCAATTAACAGAGCTAATACACTCTCAGTACAAATTCTCAATCGAGACTGACATTTTTATCATGCGTAACGGCTTTTTTTATGGACATCGAAAGAGACCTCTCAACTATTAAAGAAAATGCTACACCGTTTTACACTTTCTTATTTCTTTCCATTCACAAAGTTTATCATTCAGAAATGAGGAGACCGTGTACTTCAGCCGAAAGTACGGGGGCTGTATATTTATTACAAGAAACTTTTTACAGGTTACGTTGTTACTATAATTTTAGAGGAAAGATAATTTAGTAAACGCCAAATTTAGCTAGATTACGACAAATTAATCACAAAAATAATTACTATTTACAGAATTTGTAACATTGCTCCCTTCCCAAGGGCTGCACGTCCCGGGCAGTACAATCACCAGAATGGGTGCCAAACTTTTATCACAAATACACATTAATTAATAACTAACAGTTACAAAAAACACAATAATAACAAGAAATATTACTAAACATTAAAGGAAAAAATTATCTACAACTTTTATGTTATCAACCATGGTTGTTTACGTAATACTCATGAACTATGGCCATAGTATGGGGCTAACCGATCATAATGTACAACCCTAGGTTTTGCATTAGGTGATTTTTGGATCCTCACTACGACGTCATTTAGTCGGTTAAGGACTATATAGGGTCCATCCCAATGTGACTGCAATTTGGGTGAAAGACCTTTCCGTCGGATGGGATTCAATAACCAAGCCCTGTAACCTTCGTTGAATTCATGTCCAGTAGACCTTGTGTCGTATCGGGTCTTCATCTTCTCCGCCGCGATGTTGATTCGCTTCCGTGCGAAGTTATGAACGTCTTCCAACCGGGCCTGGAGATCCTGGATGTATTCCTCAGGTGATGCAGGCGCATCCGGAGGACGATCGAAGACGAGATCGCAAGGTAGCCGAAGCTCTCGTCCGAAGAGCATCTGAGATGGGACGTTTCCGGTAGTCTCGTGGACAGCACTGCGGTAGGCCATCAGTAACAAAGGTAGCTTCTTGTCCCATTCCTGTTGATTTCTGGAGACAATAAGTGAGAGATTATTCAGAATTGTGCGGTTAAATCTCTCCACCATGCCGTCCGATTGTGGGTGTAGTGGTGTTGTCTTAATTTTCTCAATTCCGAGAATTTGACATAGGCCCTTAAATACTGCAGAGATGAAATTCCTCCCTTGATCGGAATGAATCTGCAAATGTTTTCCATATCTCGAGATCCAATGATGGACTAGTGTCTCTGCTACGTGGTAGCTTCTTCATCTGGAATGGGATATGCTTCGGGCCATTTGGAGAAATAGTCAATAGAAACCATTATGTATTTGTTCCCGTCAGCAGTTCTTGGTAGAGGACCCAGGATGTCGATCCCGATTCGTTCGAAAGGAGCTCCAACGTTGTACAGATGTAGCTTCCCCTCTGCTTATTTTCTTCGGTCCTTTACGGGCAGTACAGGCGTCACAAGAATTGCACCACTTCTCCACATCATCCTTTGCCTTGCTCCAGAAGAAGCGCTCTCGAACTTCATTGAGGGTTTTCAAGACACCAAAATGTCCTCCAGTCGCACTACTATGTAGTTCCTTCAGAACACCTGAAATCCTGGATCGGGGAAGTAGTAAATGTCACCAAGATTTTATGGAGTGAGTTCCATAAAGCCCAGTATCTTTCTGTTGCAGGACTGAAGATGGAAACGTCCTGCCAGCTAGGTCACCGACTGTCACTTTCCATGAACTCCAAAATTGGTTTTATGTCGGGGTCTTCAAGAGTATCTTTTCGAACTTGATCGTCACTCCATGGATCAGGTTCTGATGATGTTCGAGTCGCTATCACCTGATAGGCAGTAAGGCTAGTCGTTCCATACTGCTTCTTGATTCGGGAACAATAGTGGCAGTTCTCAGGACAGGTTCTCCTTGATAAAGCGTCTGCTTTACCGTGAGACAAATTTTTTCGGTGCTTGATCTCCATGTCATATTCCTGGAGCCGCTGTATCCAACTAGCTATCTGGCCTTCCGGATTTTTGAAATTCAAAAGCCAAGTTAACGAGGCATGATCTGTCCGAAGCAGAAATTTTCGGCCGTAGAGGTAATGATGGAAATGTTCTACAGCTTTCACTATGGTCAGAAACTCCTATCTGGTGACGCAGTAATTTCGCTCCGACTTTGATAAGCATTTGCTCCAGTAAGCGATGACATGTTCGTTGCCGTCTATTTCTTGGGATAAAACAGCTCCGATGCCCTCGTTGCTCGCATCAGTGTCGAGGATGAAGGATTTTTCGGGCTGAGGGTATGCGAGGATATGCGTCGATGTTAAAGCCTCCTTCAGTTGTAGAAATGCATCTTCGCATTCTTTGGACCATTCAAATTTTTGCTTGCTCTTCATCAGCTTATGCAAAGGTCGTGCAATGTTGGAAAAAACCTTCACAAACTTCCTGTAGTACGTGCAGAGCCCCAGGAAAATTCGCAGCTGATAGATGTTTTCGGGACGACTCCAACTCTTGATCGCGGATACATCGAAAGAGACCTCTCAACTATTCCAGAAAATGCTACATCGTTCTACACTTTCTTATTTCTTTCCATTCACAACGTTTATCATTCAGAAATGAGGGGACCGTATACTTCAACCGAATGTACGGAGGCTGTATATTCATTACAAGAAACTATTTACAGGTTACGTTGCTACAATAATTTTAAATGAAAGATAATTTAGTAAACGCTAAATTTAGCTACATTACGACAAATTAATCACAAAAATAATTACTATTTACAGAATTTGTAATATTATATATATATATATATATATATAAATCTCGTGTCACGATGTTTGTTCGGGATAATCTCCGAAACTACTAAACCGTTTTATATAAAATTTCATACCTAAATTGTAATTGGGTCCAACTTAAAAGATAGGACAGTTTGTATAATTTTTTATTGCAAATTAAAAATTAATTATACAATAATGGTGTGTATTAATTGTTTAGTTCTAAAAATTCCTAATAGATGGCGTCATAAGTTAATTAATCGGTACAACTCTAGCATCGTTTGACTTACTGCTAAAAACACTATAATAAAAAAAAAAAATCAGGAGCGTTGCTTATTACTTCCATGTAACATTTCTGGATTTTACAGGTTTTTATTCACTTCCTGAGAAAATCAACTATCTTTGTCAAAACGTTTGCTGAATTGCTACAAATTGCAGATATACAAATTTCTCACCGTTGTGAAAAATATTTTTCCCACCAGTATCAAAATTAACTGAACGTATTTAATAAGCGTATCGATTTCAATTTGTTTTTTGGTCCGTCCAAAAAGGCTATGCTATAATTTTGAGCGTCTAAGTATCTGGATCGGAAAGAATTGCGGCCGAGTTGCATTCGAGCTACGTCTGTATTAGCTTTGGCAATGATTGCATTAACGCTTTAAACGCCTTCTTGGAAAAGCAGGAAGGTGCCGAGCTATTTTATTAATTAAATACGCTAATCTTCTCTGAAGGTGCTAGATACATAACTGGCTTTAACCAAGAAGACTACTGAATTCTTCAAAAAGATTCGTGATAATTTCTGGTAGGATACTAAATTTGAGCGAAAAACATTTCTTTTCTTTCTTTTTTTTTCTAAGACATAATTAGTTCTTACAAAGATTCGGTTGCAACAGGAAATTGCAGTGACAGCAGAAAATAGTCAGACATTGCTGCTTGAGATTTTTTAGATGGTGGACGAACAGCACATTCAGCTTTAAAGTTTCCTATTAGATATTCATAACAAACCAAACGCAATGTGTGACATTAAAGAAAAAACGTGGCATGGCTGCTGCGTTGCAAAAGAGTGCAATTATAATTTGGCATAAGTGTACTATGACCCATCAACAAAAGCATTCATTCCACGCACATCATAGGATTATGCAAGATTTGAAAGGCAACAATCCTTTTCAGTGAGGTAATCCGATTGACCATGAACATGCGAGTACAAAAGCAAAATGATCTATTCGCACAAATATTTTTTAAACAATTGCTGGGTATCTGAAACGGTGAAATTGAACTGTATCAAAATGCACAGTACATCAAATAGCCCGACAATTTCAGCACTGCCGTTGAAATGAAATATGAACAAATTGAGAGTGTATTCCCGAATGAATTTAATTTTTTTTTATTATGATTGCCTCTGTAATCGCACTATTCTGGCAAAAAAAATGTTATTGCAGACGTAATTAACTTTTAAATGCAACAGTTGTTGCCCGGTAATTTGAAATCATTTAAATCAATTGATATATTTGCTGATAAGAACAAATCAGTAAAGTTTCCAATTGAATTTTAAATTCTCTAGATATACCAGGAATGACACTACACAATCTTCAATTGAAAATCAATTCAACAATTTTTCTTCTCCATACTTTAAATCCACCTTGGTTTTTACAAATGTACGCGTATAATTATCAAAAGGGTCACCGGAAATGTTCTTGAAGCAGCAATTTTGACGGTAAAGTTTAAAGGAGGAGTCATTCTGCTACCATGCATTCCATTAATATCGTCAGAATCTCCAATACAGCTCAGAAGGCTTCATATTCCTCTTAGCTTTTGACCAAAAATTTTATAAACAAATTAGTACAAAAAAAATTTCAATTTTTATAATTTAAAATAATCGAAATAATAGTTCGAAATCAATGTTATCTACCTTATTCAAAAAATTCCACTTGTATAGCTTTTCAATTTATGTAGAATATTTTGTGAGAAGTCATTAATTAAAAACTATAGTTAAAGCTTATATGAATAAAATGTAAAAACAAAAACTGTATATTAATTAATGCTTAATTTCAACATTCTGATACTTTACCTACCACTTTCAAGTTATTTTGCACCCTTGGCCAAACTAATTACACTGCTAAAAATTCCGAAACGTTTCCGAGTATGTTCGTGTAACGTTTCAGGATTTCAATGGTTTTTATCCACTTCCTGGAAAAATCAATTATCATTGTCAAAAAGTTCTCTAAATTGCTACAAGTTGCACAAACACAGATTTCTCACTGTTTTCAAAAATATATTTATCTTCCAGTTCAAAGATTAATTGAGCGTATTTATAGTGTAACGGCTTCATTTTGACTACGGCCCGTCCATGCAGATTAACTTCACAAAGAAAGCAAAGAGATATGGACGACGTTGATTTGCAAGAATTGCAGGCGAGTACAATGCTCGATGCTTGCTTGCTATTCTTGCTTGACTTTGACCATGTTAGCAATACTGTTTATGGAACTTTCTAATTGAATCAGGAAGATGCCAAGCTTTGTTATTATACCTACGTAAGGTTTCTCGGATGTTCCAGAACCACGACTGACTATAAACGGGAAGTTTTCTGAATTTTCTTCCGGGATAATTTCAAGAATGTGTTACTGAATTTTAGCGGAAAATGTTGCTGGTTTTTGTAAGGTATCTTAACTAGAAAAAATTGGGCACATCAACTGCCCATTATTTTCCAGGAACCTTTCTGAATCGTTTTTACTGTACTTACTAAATTTAATGAACGTAAGTATAGAAAGTAATGCTTTTACTATAGAAAATTTAGTTAGTACTTACTAAATTTAATAAATTCCTACTTCGGCCAAACACGACCGTTCTGAATCCCCTGTGATTTAAAATAGACTAAAATTTTTCCAGCTTTGTTAAAAACATTAATTTGATTGTATAAAAATAATGAATAAAAAATTAGTTCCATTATCAGCCACAGCAACGCGTGGCTGGGTCAGCTAGTCTATATATATAAAAATCTCGTGTCACGATGTTTGTTCGGGGTAAACTCCGAAACTACTGAACCGATTTTTATCAAATTTCATACGTATCTGTAATTTGGTCCAACTTAAAAGATAGGATGGTTTTTATAATTTTTAATTGCAAATAAAATGTTTTTGATACATTAATATTGTGTATTGACTGTTTGGTTTGGTAAATTCTTAATAGATGGCGCTGTTTGTTTATTCATCCTCAAAAGTTTTATTCTTAAGTTAATTAAAATTTACAAATGACACTATGTTACGGATATTGATGGTTATCAGCAATATCGCCGTAGAAAGGAGGAGTACTGAGGCCACACTTTTCAATGTAAATGTCAAATTCTACAAATCAAGTTGAAATTGACAAGCAGCGGGTTGTTCCATACTCACCACTGTTTTTAAAAAACGTATGAGGCTCATATAAATGTCAAATTTTCCAGCTCCTTACAATCCGCTAAATACGTTATTTCTCATCCTTATTAGGTCGCATTGGAGGTACGAGATATGGACGGAATAATGCGTTGGGTGGATAAATGAGCAGCAACGAAGCTATCTGGCATATTTTAGTTTCTCCATATGCGAAAGAGACCCTTCTGTACAGCATCTTGCAGTACATCTTGAAAACGGTCAACGAGTACATTTTACCGAAGATATTTTCTACGAAAAGCTCTTGAACCATCAAAAAAAACCCTGATTTTTTTTTACATTGTCTAAAACATATGTGTTTGACCCGATTCTCAGAGATCAAATTATTTACCAATGTTCCACGCTATTTTACATGCATTGTAAACAAATCCGAAATGTCACTGATTATTTCCGTGAAATATGTTGGGATTTCACAGGTCATTAACAATTTTATTTGGAAATCAACTATCTGCTTCCAAAAGGTTCCTGAATTGCTACAAACGTCATGAATGCTCACTTCTCACTGTTGCGAAAAATATTTTAGCTCCCAGTTTAAAGATTAACTGAGCGTATTTATTAAGTATATCGGCTTAGGTCAATTACGTTCCGTTCGAACTGCCTAAAAGCTCACAGAGAGAGTGAAAGACCCTTTGGATAATGTAGTTTTGTAGGAATCTCGGCGAGTTAGACTTACGGCACTTGCTTGCAAGTCGGTCTTACCTTTCGCCATGCTTGCGGCATTATTGTTGGAGCTTTAGGAAAAGTAGCGTGGTGTGAAGCTTTGTGTTCAACTTACGTAAGTTTTTCCTGACTGTCCAGTGACACCACTGGCTTGAAGCCTAGGATAATACTGAATTCATTGAAAAAGATTCCAGGATAATTTCAGGAAGGTTAATGAATTTTATAGAACTGACTTCACTACCGTCGTCGTGGTCCATTTAGATTGACGTAACTCCCAATGGGTGAAAGTGAGTCTCTGGATTCCGTAACTTTCCAAGAGTAACGAGCAAGTGGAATACTTTGCGCATGCTTGCAAGTTCATCTTAGCAGTGGCTATGGTAGGAATAACGCATTTGGTACTTTCTTGGTGAGTCAAAAAATGTGACAAGCTATTACTTTTAATCTTACTTCGGTTCTCTCTAAAGGTTTCAGAGAAATGATTGTCTCGAATCGAAGAGGTTTCGGAATTCTTTAGAAAGACTTCAGGATATTTTAGGAAGGTTTCTCACTTTTAGTGAGATACGTTCCTATATTTTTGCAAGATACGTTACTGGCAAAAATTGGGCGTATTCGCTGCCCATTATTTTTCAGGACAATTCTTTTTTTTTTTACAGTGTTGAATAAAATCAAAAAATCATGGAAGCGACGCAAACAAAGAACACAACATTCACCAATCTCGGCCTTATATAAAAATTAAAGCCAATACGTTAGGACCAAAACTCCATCCAAAACAAAACTGTGCATCCAGAACAAAGTGAATGTTGTTTTTTCATTTGTTTTCGGTTAAACTTTCCCGGACAGACGGGAATATTAGCGGACCGTTAATTGTCGAGTCTATAACACATATCACGATGCATTGCGCGAATTGTAATTATTGGTAGCACACAATCATTGAGAGTTGCATTTTCTAATGCGGGTTTTGCATAATGAGAAACAGTATTCGTCAACTGTTTAAGATAATTTTGACGACGTAATATCTAACTTACTCATCATTTCAGTGGGGAAATAATATAAATTTTATGCTTGAAGATGTACTCCATAGAGTTAATTAAACACACCGACATCCAAATCTAGATTTTACACCAAATATGTATAATGAAGCTTTAGTGTTGATTGAAGATTAATGCATTTCAATTTCAAATTTGTTGTTTATTCATTATGGTGTAATATCACCTAATGGATTGGTCATCGACTTAGTTAACACTGGTTTACAACGAAAAAAACAGTGCAATGACGCTGTCTTAGCTACAATGATTGTAAATAATGAGTCATTACTGACAGCTGAAAAAAAAATCAAAATTAGATTGTGCTGACCGTTGACGCTGAACGAGACTATGCAGTTGTCGATGAAAACAAAGCCGTAAACATTCCAACTGAATTTCTAAATTTCTTAGATGTACCAGGAATGCCACTATACGATTTCCGGTTGAAAATTGGTTAAACAATTATTCTTCTTCACAGTTTAAACCCACCTAGATTATGCAACGGTACACGTTTCTTTCAAAATTTCAACAATTTTGACGGAAAGGTTCAAAGGAGAAATTTTTGTGTTGACATGTAATCCATTAATAGCGTCAAAATTTTCAAACACATTTGGAAGGCTTCAATTTCCGATTTGTTTAGCTTTTGAACAAACCATAAATTGACCTCAAGAACAAACAATGTCTTCTTTCGGTTTGGACTTGAAACATAAATATTTCTCTCATGGGCAACCATATATTGCCTTTCTCACAAGTGGAAAGTTATCATACTTTTCGTATTAGCAAAAGACTGGTTAAGCAAGAACATTGTGCACAACTTAGTGCTTAGAAAGTTTCCAGTTTTCAAATATTAGAAACAATAGTTCGAAGTCAATGTTATCTACTTCATTGAAAAAATTGAATTTTTATATGTTTTTAATTTAGTTAGTGTATTTTGTAAAGAAGTTATTGATTACAAACTATAGAGAAAGCAGAGGTGAATAAAATGTAATGTAGAATCTAAAAGTGTATGGTGGTTTACGCTTAGTTTCTACATTCGGTTATTTAACAACAGCTTCGATATTTACTATCACTTTCATCTTATTTTTACTTTTTTTTTTGGCCGAAGTCATGCTTACAAAATTTACTAAGCGTAAGTATAGGGCTTTTTCCATAGAAAATTTTGTTAGTACTTACTGAATTCAATAAGTACTTTCTTCAGCCTGCACTGAAAAAAAAAAAATCCGAAACGTTACTGAGAAATTTTTTTCGATACTTGCTTGCAGTTCTGGCTAAGCTTTGGCTATGTTTGCATTACTGCTTATAGATGTTCCTTAATAAATCAGAAAGGTGCTAAGCTTCTTTTTTTTATCCCTTTCTAAGTTTACAGTAAAGTTCCAGAAACACGACTAGCTTCAAACGGGAAGATCTTCGAATTTTTTCAAGAGGCTTCCGAGATAATTTCAGGAAGGTTATTAACTTTTATCGGAAAACTTTCCGGGTTTGAGCATGACATGTTACTGGCAAAGATTGACCACATCAGCTGCCCATAATTTTCCAGGAACATTTATGAATCATTTTTATATTGAATTACGCCCATTATCAATCTCATATGTTTTAAAATCGGCTATACTATTTTAAGCTCTATTAAAATATTTATTTGATTCTATCAAAATGATGAGAGAAAAAAATTTTAATAAAAATTCTTCGCCACAGCAACGCGTGGCTGGGTCAGCTAGTATATATATATAAATCTTGTGTCACGATGTTTGTTCGGGGTAAACTCCGAAACTACAGAACCGATTTTTATCAAATTTCATACGTATCTGTAATTTGGTCCAACTTAAAAGATAGGATGATTTTTATAATTTTTTATTGCAAATAAAATGTTTTTGATACATTAATAGTGTGTATTGATTGTTTGGTTT
The DNA here is from genome assembly GCF_026930045.1 of Uloborus diversus. Classification (NCBI taxonomy): domain Eukaryota; kingdom Metazoa; phylum Arthropoda; class Arachnida; order Araneae; family Uloboridae; genus Uloborus; species Uloborus diversus. The sequence continues at coordinate 49,325,906 of NC_072738.1, read as the reverse complement.
GATAAATTCTTAATGAATGGCGCTGTAAGTTAATTCATCCTCAAAAGTTTTATTCTTAAGTTAATTAAAATTTACAAATGATACTATGTTACGGATACTTATGATTATTAACAATATCGCCGTAGAAAGGAGGAGTACTGAGGCCACACTTTTCAATGTAAATGTCAAATTCTACAAATCAAGTTCAAATTGATAAGCAGCGGGTAGTTCCATACTCACCACTGCTTTTAAAAACGTATGAGGCTCATATAAATGCCAAGTTTTCCAGTTCCGTAGAATCCGCTAAATACGTTGTGAAATACGGTATTCCTATCCTTATTAGGTCGTATTTGAGGTACGAGATATGGACAAATGTGGCGAAATAATGCGATGGGTGGATATATGAGCAGCAACGAAGCTATCTAGCATAATTTAGTTTCCCCATATACGAAAGAGACCCTTCTGTTCAGTATCTTGCAGTATATCTTGAAAACGGTCAACGAGTATATTTTACTGAAGATATTTTCTACGAAGAGCACTTAAACTACCAATAACAACACTGAATTTTTTTTTACATTGTCTAAAACCTAATGTGTTTGGCCCGATTCTCAGAAATAAAATCATTTACCAATGTTCCACGCTATTTTACATGCATTGTAAGCAATTCCGAAATGTCACTGATAATTTCCGTGAAACAGTGTATATATATATATATATATATATATATATATATATATATATATATATATATATATATATATATATATATATATATATATATATATATATATATATAGTAAAGTATGTAGTTTCACATGCACGGGTAGCACAGAAATAAGTGTATGTAACAACGAAGATAAACAACAATAACAAAAATGAACATGGAACGTTAAAAAATAAACTAGGAACATTGAAAACAAGAATTAATGAAATCATGGGTATTAAATTGCTGCTACGTTTACGAAGAGCTGGAGCAGCTGGCATATTAAATATTCTGCAAGGTTTCTGTGCGGGTCAGTATCATACATGCAGCAAAATTAATTAGGAGTAAAAGTATATGTATTTGAATTAACGAACTTATATGTGTTGCAACTTATAAGGCTTAATAAAGTAAGCAGGAAAATTATAAAACGTTATATATGCTTATTGTTTGGATAAAATGCTATAAATTTTACATTAATAAATAGTATGCTTATTAGTAATATGCTGTCATGTATTACCAACCCCCCAGCTCTGACCTGCAAAATAAAAGAGAAAAATTACATACCACATGATTTCAAATATTTCGTCGACAACAATGTCTATGTCTAGGAAACGGTTGTCAATGCACCAGAAATAGCTCGTATGCATAAATTTGACCCTCAGAAAATCGTAAATTTTTTTCAAAATAAACTGTAATTTGATGTTGATATTTTTTCCAAAACTATTTGTAGTAGAACAAATGAAACGAAATTTAACTGGTGATTTGTGGAATTTGGGCGTCATAAATATGAAAGGCAGGGATTGACAATTTAAAATTGTAAAACTGTATGAAAAATTCGATTTGCAAAGTTTATTGTATGCAATAAACTGTTTAATAATCACATCTGTAGAAAGATTCGATTTTTCGTAATAAAGAGACGAGTTAAGTTCTTGTAAGACTTGTTTAACGTAGAAATGTTTGCAAATGATACCATAATTATTGGCAGCTTTATCAATTGGAACAAAGACAAAGAATTTTTTTAAATTGTTGATATATTCGATTTCATCTTTTTTCAAATTTTGATATTGGTGTTCTGCGTTGTTAATTTGTTTAGCTAAAAAAGTTTTAAATTCAATGATTAATAGATCTTTCCATTCTTGGAATGCTTCAAAAGGTATTGCGTGCGAGTATGCAACTTTTTTAACGAATCGAAGAATGTTAACTTTAAAAATGTGAACTGCTTTACTGAATTTGCAAGTGCTGTTGAGTCTAAATTTTGCACCAAGATTCATCAAATATCTGACATTTCTGTTTTTTATTTCTATCTGACATTTGTGTATTTGTATTTACATATTATAAAAAACACAACATTCAGCAACATTCCCATCGAAGATTTATATACAACTTTGTTAAAACTTTTTGACGTATTTTGCATTGGTGAGGAATTGGGCATCGACAGAATTTTTTTCAATAGTCTTTGTCATTTCTGTTTCTTTAACAATTTCGTGACTTTCCACAACTTTATTTTTAAACAAATACATGGAATTGGCATGGGCACCAACTATTCCAGCACAGCTGTTAATTTGTATCTCTTTCTCTATGAATTTAAATATACAGTACAGTATAATAAAAAACATGATATTTTTAGGTATATAGATGACATCCTTATCTTCAACAAAAGTATGGATGACATTTTCCCTTTAATCTATCCACAAAATCTATAACTCACTAAAGCCAATAACAACTTTCTGTCTGCCGATTTTCTGGACATTTCTTTCAAAATTGTCGATTCTAACCTTATTACAGATATTTATGATAAAAAAGATAACTTCAATTTTTACACAAAAAGTATGCCACATTGGTACAGTAATTTACATAAAAAGATCTTCATTAATATTATAATTGGACAGCTCAGCAGATTTTTTAAAATTTGTAGCAACAATTCTCAATTTAATAAACAAATCTTCAAATTTGCTGCAAATCTCTACTATTACAATTTTTATCCTGCCAATTTCACATTTTATTATCTTAATTTGTTCAAGAAATCTTTTCTTCAACAAGGACAGATTTAGTTTCCACCCAAACAACTGCGATTTGGCAACAGTGTAACTGGGTAACTTTGATGATAAAGAGTGCTGAAATCCTTTCGAGAGAAAGGTGCTTTTTGGATGCCCTGCCCCAGCGACCTGTTCGATTGGCGTGGCATCGGATTTTCGTCTCTGGAAAATGGATACCTAGACATAGACATTGTTGTCGACGAAATATTTGAAATCATGTGGTATGTAATTTTTCTCTTTTATTTTGCAGGTCAGAGCTGGGGGGTTGGTAATACATGACAGCATATTACTAATAAGCATACTATTTATATATGTAAAATTTATAGCATTTTATCCAAACAATAAGCATATATAACGTTTTATAATTTTCCTGCTTACTTTATTAAGCCTTATAAGTTGCTACACATATAAGTTCGTTAATTCAAATACATATACTTTTACTTCTAATTAACTTTGCTGCATGTATGATACTGACCCGCACAGAAACCTTGCAGAATATTTAATATACCAGCTGCTCCAGCTCTTCGTAAACGTAGCAGCAATTTAATACCCATGATTTCATTAATTCTTGTTTTCAATGTTCCTAGTTTATTTTTTAACGTTCCATGTTCAGTTTTGGTGTTGTTATTGTTGTTTATCTTCGTTGTTACATACACTTATTTCTGTGCTACCCGTGCATGTGAAACTACATACTTTACTATATTTTCAATACATTTAACTACTTTAGCTGCAACATTGCGCTGTTTAAATGTAGAATATTTTACATCAATTTTGATAATTATAATATATATATATATATATATATATATATATATATATATATATATATATATATATATATATATATATATATATATATATATATATATATATATAAATCTCGTGTCACGATGTTTGTTCGGGGTAAACTCCGAAACCACTGAACCGATTTGAATCAAATTTCATATGTATCTGTAATTTGGTCCAACTTAAAAGATAGGATGGTTTTTATATTTTTTTATTGCAAATAAAATGTTTATTATGTATTAATAATGCGTGTTGATTGTTTGGTTCTGTACATTCTTAATAGATGGCGCTGTAAGTTAATTCAACCTCAAAAGTTGTATTCTTAAGTTAATAAAAATTTACAAATAATGCTATGTTACGGATATTCATGATTATCAACAATATCGCCGAATAAAGGGGGAGTATTAAGGGCACACCTTTCAATGCAAATGTCAAATTCTACAAATCAAGTTGAAATTGATATGCAGCGGGAAGTTCCACACTCACCACTGCTTTTAAAAACGTATGAGTCTCATATAAATGTCGAGCTTGGCGGTTCCGTGAGGTCAACTAAATACTTTGTCAAATACGTCATAAATCACCAAAAACAACCTTGATTTTTTTTTTTACACTGTCTAAAACCTAATGTGTTTGGCCCGATTCTCAAAAATAAAAATATTTACCAAAGTTCCACGCTATTTTACATGCACTGTAAAAAATCCAAAATGTCACTGATTATTTCCGTCGAACATGTTGGGATTTCACAGGTCATCATTAATTTTACTAGGAAATTAAGTATCTTCGTCAAAAGGTTTTCTGAATTGCTACAAACGCCATGAATGCAGACTTCTCACTGTTGCGAAAAATATTTTAGCTCCCAGTTTAAAGATTAACTGAGCGCATTTAAGTTTATCGGCTTCAAGTTAATTGCGTTTCGTTTGCATTGACTAAAAGCTCCCAGAGGGAGTGAATGAGCCTTTGGACTCCGTAGCTGTGCAAGAATCGCATGCGAGCTAATTGGGAAAGTAGAGAAGTGTCAAGCTATTGTATTAAACTTACTTAAGGTTTTTTCTGAAGGTCCAGTGACACGACGGGCCAGGGAGATAACTGAATTCTTCAAAAAGATTCCAGGATAATTTCAGGAAGGTTACTGAATTTTAGTGAAGAACTGACTTCACTATTGTGGTCGTGGTCCGTCCAGATTGAAGTAACTCCCAATTAGAGGAAGTGAGTCTCTGGATTCCGTAACTTTCCAAGAGTAACGAGCAAGTGGAATACTTTGCGCATGCTTGCAAGTTTATCTTAGCAGTAGCCATGGTAGCGAAAATGCTTTTGGTACTTTCTTGGTGAGTCGAAAAATATGACAAGCTATTACTTTTAATCTTACTTCGGTTCTCTCTAAAGGTTTCAGAGAAATGATTGTCTCGAATCGGAGAGGTTTCGGAATTCTTCAGAAAGACTTCAGGATAGTTTTAGGAAGGTTTCTCTCTTTAAGTGGGATACGTTACTGTCAGAAATTGGGCGTGTTCGCTACCCATTATTTTTCAAGACGTTTCTTAATTGTTTTTACAGTGTTGAATTTAAAAAAAAATCATTCATGCCACGCAAACAAAGAACACAACATTCATCAATCTCGGGCATAACGAAAAATTAAAGCCAAAGTATGGGATCAAAACTCCATCAAAACAAAACTGCGCAGCCAAAACAAAGTGAATGTTGTTTTTGCATTTGTTTTCGTTAAACATTCCCTAACAGACGGAAATATTTGCGAACCGTTAATTTTCGATTGTTTAACACATATCACGATGCATTTCGCGAATTGTAATTATTGGTAGAACACAATCATTGGGAATTGCATTTTCTAATGCAGGTTTTGCATAACGAGAAAGAGTATTCGCCAACGGTTAAACATAATTTTGAGGACGTATTATCCAACACAATCATTATTTCTGTGGGAAAGCTACATAAATTTTATGCTTGAAGATGTACTCCATAGAGTTAAACAAACACAACGATGTTCAAATCAAGATTTTACACCAAAGATGTATAATGAAGCTTTAGTGTTGATTGAAGATTTATGCATTTCAATTTCAAATTTGTTGTTTAGTCATCATGGTGTGATATCACGTGATTAATTGGTTACTGTTGACTTAGTTAACACTGATTCACAACGAGAAAAAACAGTGCAACGACGCTGTCTTAGCTACAATTATTGTGAAGAATGAGCCATTACTGAAAGCTGAAAAAAATCATAATCAGATTGTGCTAACCGTTGATGCTGTAGAAGGCTATATAATTGTCGATAAAAACAAATCCGTAAACATTCCAACTGAATTTTTAAATTCTCCGGATATACCAGAAATGCCACTAGACGGTTTCCTGTTGAAAATTGGTTCACCAATCGTTCTTTTTCACAACCCCACCTAGATTATGCAACGGTACCCGTTTCTTCATCAAAATTTCAACAATTTTGACGGAAAAGTTTAAAGGAGAAATTTTTGTGTTGCAAGTAATCCATTTATAGCGTCATAATTTTCAAACACATTTCGAAGGCTTCAATTTCCGATTTGTTTAGCTTTTGAAGAGACCATAAATAGATCTCAAAACCAAACAATGTCTACTTTCGGTTTGGACTTGAAACATACATGTTTCTCCCATGGGCAACTACAGGGTGTCCTGAAAAAGAGTGTTTTAAAAAATTCATAACAATAAAATGGTTAATGATAAAAAAAAATTTTTTTTGCAGAAAATTCATGTGATGGGCTGCAAGTTTAATCTCCCTAAGTTCCAACATTTAGCTTAAGAATTTTCCAGTAGACGGCGCAGCAGATGTAAGACCGTAAATCAAAGAAAGACAGAAAATTACATCATAGTTTTTTGAAAAACATTTTTAATAAATAAAATTTCGCAACAATATTTTCAAAATGCCTGCCGCCGGCTGCAACCACATGTCGCAATTGGAGGAAAAATCGGTAAATTCCAATAATTACTTTTAGAGGCTTACTATCTGCAGCGCCATTTATTGAAAAAACGTTTGAACTAAACTTTGGAGCTCTGGTGGGACGAAACTTACGGCCCATCACATGAATTTTCTGCATTTTTTTTAAATCATTAACTATTTTTCTGTTATAAATTTTTGAAAACGGACAGTCTTTTTCAGGACACCCTGTATCTATTGCCTACTCTTGATTGGGGAAAGTTATCATACCTATTTGTGTTAGCAAAAGACAAATAATAGAAACAATAGATTTAAGTCAATGTTATCTACCTCATTTATAAAATTTCATTTTTATATGTTTTAAATTTAGTTAATTTATTTTGAAAAAAAGTTATTTATTACAAACTATAGGGAAATCTGAGATGAATAAAATGTAGTGTACATTCTAAAAGTTTATGTTGGTTTACGCTTATTTTCTACATTCCAATATTTTACAATCAGTTTCGATATTTACTATCACTTTCAAGTTATTTTGCTTTTATTTTTGATTGAAGTCATACTTGCAAAATTTACTAAGCGTAGGTATAGTGCTTTTACCAGCGAAAATTTAGTTAATACTTACTAAAGTTAATAACTACTTAATTCAGCCTAACACGACATTGTCAACCTCATATGTTTTAAAATTGGCTATAATATTTTAAGCTTTACTAAAAATATTAATTAGATTCTATCAAAATATTGAGCAAAATAATATTTTAAATTTTAATCTAACTATTTCTCGCCACAGCAACGCGTGGCTGGGTCAGCTAGTATATATATAAAAATCTCGTGTCACGATGTTTGTTCGGGGTAAACTCCGAAACTACTCAACCAATTTTTCTCAAATTTCATATCTTTGTGTCATTTGGTCCAACTTAAAAGATAGGATAGTTTTTATAATTTTTTATTGCAAATTTCATATTTATTATGCAATAATAGTGTGAATTAATTGTTTAGTTCTAAAAATTCTTAATAGATGGCGGTGTAATTTAATTAATCGATATAACTCTAACATCGTATGACTTACTGCTAAAAACACCATGATAAAAAAAATCAGAAATGTTGCTCAGAATTTCCATATAACGTTTCGGGATATTACAGGTTATTATTCACTTCCTGAGAAAATCAACTATATTTTTCAAAACGTTTCCTTGAATTGCTACAAATTGCAGATTTTACACCGTTGTGAAAAATATTCTTCTCCACCAGTATCAAGATTAACTAAACGCATTTAATAGGTGTATTGGTTTCGGAGCGATAACGGTTCGTCCAGATTGACGCAACACCCAGTGAGTGCGAAAAGATATCTGGATCACGAAGCTTTGCAAGAGTTGCAGAGGAGTTACATTCGAGCTACTTGATTGATAGTCTATCTTCGCGTTAGCAATGCGTGCATTAATGTTTTGAGAAATTTCTTAGAAAAGCACGAAGGTTCCAGGCTATTATATTAATCCTGCGTTAGGCTTCTCTGAAGGTGCTAGAATCATAACTGCCTTTAACCAAGAAGACTACTGAATTCTTCAAAAATATTCCATGTTAATTTCAGGAAGTTTAATGAATTTAAGCGGAAAAAAAATTATTTTCTTTATTTTGTTCCTCAAGAGATTTTTAATATCATTAATTCTTGCAAAGATACGTTCGCAGCAGAAAATTGTAGTGACAATTGCATCGTCAGGCATTGCTGCTACTTTTTTTAGATGGTAGACGAACAGCACATTCAGCTTTAAAGTTGCCAATTAGATATTCATAACAAACAAAACGCAATGCGTAACATTAAAGAAAAAAGAAAAAAAAAAAACGTGGTATGGCTGTAGTGTTGCAAGAGAGTGAAATTATAATTTGGGATAAGTGTACAATGGCTCATGAGTAAAAGCATTCATTCGAAGAACATCATAGGATTGTGCAAGATTTGAACGGCAACGATAAACTTTTAGGCGAAATTGTCTGAATACTGTCTGGGGACTTCCGGCAGATATTACCAGTTATTCCGATGAAATCAACGCATGTTTAAAACAATCGTTTTTATAGCGTAATGTCGAGATAATGCGATTGACCATGAACATGCGAGTATAAACGCAAAATAATCTAATCGCTCAACTATTTTCTAAGCAATTGCTGGGTATTGGAAACGGTGAAATTGAACTGTATCAAAATATACAGTACAACAAATAGACAGACATTTTCTACACTGCCGTTGAGACGAAAAGTGAACTAATTGAGAGTCTATTCCCAGATAATTTAATTTTTTTAAAGTCATAATTGCCTCTGTAATCGCGCTGGTTTTGTAGCAGGTTTGGTTTCGGTAAACATTTTCGAACAGACAGGAATATTTGGGATCGTGAATTGTCGACTGTCAAATACATATCCCGATGCATGTCGCAAATTGTATTTATTAGTCACACAAAGAAATTGGGAGTTGACACTTTCTAATGCAGTTTGGATATAAGGAGAAACAGTATTCGTCAACTGTTTAAAACAATTTTGACGACATACTATCCAACAATCATCATTTTTTAAGGAGAAACTATACAACTTTCACGTTTGAAGACGTATTTCATAAAGTTTAACAAACACACAAATGTCCAAATCCAGATTTTACACCAGAAATGAATATGAAGCTTTAGTTTTAACTGAAGGTTTTTGCGTTTCAATTTCAAATTTGCCACTTAGTTATTATGATATGCCATCACTTGATAGTTGGGGCACCGACTTAGTTAACACTGATTTGTAACGTATAACAACAGAGAAATGACGCTGTCTTAGCTACAATTATTGCGAATAATGAGCCATTACTGACGGCTGGAAAAAAAAAAGCTCCCCATTGTTACTGAACAAGCCTATACAGTTGTCGATGAAAACAAAGCAGTAAACATTCCAACTGAATTTTTAAATTCACTGGATACACCAGGAATGCGACTACACGATTTCCGGTTGAAAATTGGCTCAACAATTTATTCTTTTTCGCGATTTAAACCCACCTAAATCACGCAACGGTACACGTTTCTTCATCAAAAGTCAACAACTTTGACGGGAAAGTTTAAAGGAGAAATATTTGTGTTGCCACGTAATCCATTAATAGCGTCATAATTTTCAAACACATTTGAAAGGCTTCAATTTTTGATTCGTTTAGCTTTTGCAAAGACCATAAATAGATCTCAAGAACAAACAATGTCTTCTTTCGGTTTGGACTTGAAACATAAATATTTCTCTCATGGGCAACCATATATCGCCTACTCACAAGTGGAAAGTTATCATACTTTTCGTATTAGCAAAGGGCTGGTTAAGCAAGAACATTGTGCACAACTTAGTGCTTAGACAGTTTTCATTTTTCAAATAATAGAAACAATAGTTCGAAGTCAATGTTATCTACTTCATTGAAAAAATTTAATTTTTATATGTTTTTAATTTAGTTAGTGTATTTTGTAAAGAAGTTATTGATTACAAACTATAGAGAAAGCTGAGGTGAATAAAATCGTAGTGTAGAATCTAAAAGTGTATGGTGGTTTACGCTTAGTTTCTACATTCGGTTATTTTACAATCAGTTTCGATATTTACTATCACTTTCAAGTTATTTTTGCTTTTTTTTTTGGCCGAAGTCATACTTACAAAATTTACTAAGCGTAAGTATAATGCTTTTTCCATAGAAAATTTAGTTAGTACTTGCTGAATTCAATAAGTACTTTCTTCAGCCTGCACTGCAAAAAAAAAAATCCGAAACGTTAATGAGTAAAAATTTTCGATACTTGCTTGCAGTTCTGGTTAAGCTTTGGCTATGTTTGCATTACTGCTTATAGAAGTTCCTTAATAAATCAGAAAGGTGCTAAGCTTTTTTTTTTTTATCCCTTCCTAAGTTTACACTAAAGCTCCAGAAACACGACTAGCTTCGAACGGGAAGATCTTAGAATTTTTCAAGAGGCTTCCGAGATAATTTCAGGAAGGTTATTTACTTTTATCGGAAAACTTTCCGGGTTTTGGCATGACATGTTACTGCCAGAAATTGGACACATCAGCTGCCCATAATTTTCCAGGAACATTTATGAATCGTTTTTACATTGAATCACGCCCATTATCAATCTCTTATGTTTTAAAATCGGCTATACTATTTTAAGCTGTATTAAAAAATTTGTTTGATTCTATCAAAATAATGAGTAAAAGTTTATTTTAATCCAACTTCTTTGCCACAGCAACGCGTGGCTGGGTCAGCTAGTATATATATATATATATATATATATATATATATATATATATATATATATATATATATATATATATATATATATATATATATATATATATATATATATATATATATATAATATATATATATATATATATATATATATATATATATATATATATATATATATATATATATATATATATATATATATATATCGGGTCACGATGTTTGTTCGGGGTAAACTCTGAAACTACTGAACCGATTTTTATCAAACTTTATACGTATCTGTAATTTGGTCCAACTTAAAAGATTGGATGGTTTTTATAATTTTTAATTGCAAATAAAATGTTTATTACACGTTAAAAGTGAGTAATAATTGTTTAGTTCTATGACTTCTTAATAGATGGCGCTGTAAGTTAATTCTTCCTCAAAATTCTTTATTCTTAATTTAATTAAAATTTGCAAATGATACTATGTTACGGATATTGATGGTTCTCAACAATATCGCCGTAGAAAGGAGGAGTAATGAGGCCACACTTTTCAACGTAAATGTCGAATTCTACAAATAAAGTTGAAATTGATAAGCAGCGGGTAGTTCCATACTCACCACTGCTTTTTAAAACGTATGAGGCTAATATAACTGTCCAATTTTGCAGTTCTGCGATTGCCATTAAATACTTTGTCAAGAACGTTATTTAAGATCCTTATTAGGTCGCATTTCAGGTACGAGATATGGACAAAATTGACGAAATAACGCTAAGAGTGGAATTATAAGCAGCAGCAAAGCTAGCTGGCATAATTTAGTTTCCCCATTTACGAAAGAGACCCACCTGTACAGCAAAAACCTTGCGTTTCTCCCGATTCTCAGAAATAAAATTTATTAAAAATGTTCCACCCTATTTCAGCTAGTATATATATATACTAGCTGACCCAGCCACGCGTTGCAGTGGCGAAGTAGCTGGTTTAAATATTCTTTTACTCAATATTTTGATAGAATCTAATTAATATTTTTAGTAAAGCTTAAAATAGTCTAGCCAATTTAGAAACATATCACATAAGATTGATAATGGGCGTGTTAGGCCGAAAAAGGAACTTATTGTATTTAGTAAGTACTAACTAAATTTTCAACGGTAAAAGAACTATACTTACGCTTAGTAAATTTTGCAAGTATGACTTCGGCCATAAATCAAAGCAAAATAACTTGAAAGTGATAGTAAATATCGAAACTGATTGTAAAATATCGGAACGTAGAAATTAAGCATAAACCCAGCATACACTTTTTGAATGAACACTACATTTTATTTATCTCAGATTTCTCTATAGTTTGTTATCAATAACTTCCTTACAAAATACATTACCTAAATTAAAAACATGTAAAAATTAAATTTATAAATGAGGTAGATAACATTGACTTCGATCTATTGTTTCTATTATTTGAAAACTGAAAATTATCTAATCACTAAGTTGTGCACAATATTCTTGTTTAACCTCTGTTTTGCTAATACGAATAGGTATGATGACTTTCCCACTTGTGAGCAAGCGATAGATAGTTTCCCATGAGAGAAACGTGTATGTTTCAAGTCCAAACCGAAAGTAGACATTGTTTGGTCTTGAGATCTATTTATGGTCTTTTCAAAACCTAAACAAATCGAAAATTGAAGACTTCAAATGTGTTTGAAAATTATGACGCTGTAAATGGATTACGTGGCAACACAAAAATTTCTCCTTTAAATTTTTCCGTCAAAATTGTTGAAATTTTGATGAAGAAACGTGTACCGGTGCATAATCTAGGTGGGTTTATACTGTGAAAAAGAATAATATTGGTGAACCAATTTCCAATCGGAAACCGTCTAGTGGCATTCCTGGTATATCCAGAGAATTTAAAAATTCAGTTGGAATGATTACGACTTTGTTTTTATCGACAACTGAATAGCCTTGTTCAGCATCAACGGTCAGCACAATCTGATGATTATGTTTTTCCCAGCTGTCAGTAATGGCTCATTATTTACAATAATTGTAGCTAAGATAGCGTCATTGCGCTGTTTTCTCTCGATGTAAATCAGTGCTAACTAAGTCGGTGACAAATCGATCAGGTGATATCACACCATAATGACCAAACAACAGATTTGAAATTGAAATGCTTAAATCTTCAATCAACACTAAAGCTACATCATACATCTTTGATGTAAAATCTTGACTTGAACATCGATGTGTTTGTTTAACTCTATGGAGTACATATTCAAGCATAAAATTTATATCCCGGCGTTTCCCCGCAGAAATGATGATTGTGTTGGATATTATATCGTCAAAATCATCTTAAACAGTTGACGAATACTGTTTCTCGTTATGCAAAACCTGCATTAGAAAATGCAACTCCCAATGATTGTGTGCTACCAATAATTACAATTCGCGAAATGCATCGTTATATGTTCTAAACACTCGACATATAACGGTCTGCAAATATTCCCGTCTGTTCGGAAGTTTTAACGAAAACAAATGAAAAACAACATTCACTTTGTTTTGGAAGCACAGTTTTGTTTTGGATAAAGTTTTGGTCCCAATGTCTTGGCTTTTATTTTTTAATTATGCCCGAGATTGATAAATGTTGTGTTCTTTGTTTGCGTGGCTTCTATGATTTTTTTTTATTTTATTCAAAACTGTAAAAACATCTAAGAAATGTCCTGGAAAAAAATGGCAGTGAATACGGCGAATTTTTTCCAGTAACGTATCGTGCAAAAAAAAGTAGGAAAGTATTCCACTTGCTTGTTACTCTTGGAAAGTTATGGAATCCAGAGACTCACTTCCTTCTATTGGGAGTTACGTCCACATTGACGGACCATGACAACGGTAGTGAAGTCAGTTCTTCACTACAATTCATTAACCTTACTAAAATTATCCTGGAATCTTTTTCAAGAATTCAGTACTATCCCAGTTTAAAAACAGTCGTGTCGCTGGACTGTCAGAAAAAACTTAGGTAAGATGAAAACAAAGCTTGACACCTCTCTACTTTTCCAAGAAAGCGACAACAATAATGCTAAAAGCATGGCGAAATGTAAGACAGACTTGCAAGCAAGTACCATAAGTCTAACTCGCCTACGATTTCTGCAAAGTTCCGGAATCCAGGTGCTCATTTACTGTCTCTGGGAACTTTTAGGCAATGCAGACGGAACGTAGTTGACCTGATGCCGATACACTAAATAAAAACGCTCAGTTAATCTTTAAACTGGGAGCTAAAAATATTTTTCGCAACAATGAGAAGTTTCCATTCATGACGTTTGTAGCAATTCAGGAAACTTTTTGACGCAAATACTTGATTTCCAAACAAAATTTTTGAGGACCCGTGAAATCCCAAGATGTTTCACGAAAATAATCAGGGACATTTCGTTTTTTTTTTTTTTTTTACAGTGCATGTGAAATAGCGTGGAACAATTTTAAATATGTTTATTTCTGAGAATCGGGCCAAACACATAAGGTTTTTGATAATGTAAAAAAAAAAATCAGGGTCGTTTTTGCTGTACAGAAGGCTCTCTTTCGTAAATGGGGAAACTAAATTATGCCAGCTAGCTTTGTTGCAGTTTATAATTCCTCTCTTCGCGTTATTTCGTCAATTTTGTCCATATCTCGTACCTGAAATGAGACCTAATAAGGATCTTAAATAACGTTTTTGACATAGTATTTTGTAGCAATCGCAGAACTGCAAAATTGGACATTTATATTAGCCTCATACGTTTTAAAAAGCAGTATGGAACTACACGCTGCTTATCAATTTCAACTTTATTTGTAGAATTCGACATTTACATTGAAAAGTGTGGCCTCAATACTCCTCCTTTCTACGGCGATATTGTTGAGAACCATCAATATCCGTAAATTTTAATTAAATTAAGAATAAAGAATTTTGAGGAAGAATTAACTTACAGCGCCATCTATTAAGAAGTCATAGAACTAAACAATTAATACTCACTTTTAATGTGTAATAAACATTTTATTTGCAATAAAAAATTATAAAAACCATCCTACCTTTTAAGTTGGACCAAATTACAGATACGTATAAAATTTGATAAAAATCGGTTCAGTAGTTTCAGAGTTTACCCCGAACAAACATCGTGACACGAGATTTTTATACAGATATACTAGCTGACCCAGCCACGCGTTGCTGTGGCGAAGTAGTTGGATTAAAACATTTTTTTACTCAATATTTTGATAGAATCTAATTAATATTTTTAGTAAAGCATAAAATAGTCGAGCCAATTTTAAAACAAATGAGATTGATAATGTACGTGTTAGGCTGAATTAAGTAATTATTGAATTTAGTAAGTACTAACTAAATTTTCAGTGGTTAAAGCACGATACTTACGCTTAGTAAATTTTGCAAGTATGACTTCGGCCAAAAATAAAAGCAAAATAACTTGAAAGTGAAAATAAATATCGAAACTGATTGTAATATATCAGAACGTAAAAATTAAACATAAACCAACATACACTTATAGAATGTGCACTGAATTTTATTTATCTCAATTTATCTATAGTTTAATCAATAACATTTTTACAAAATACATTAACTAAATTAAAAACATATAAATATTAAATTTTATAAATGAGATAGATAACATTGACTTCGATATATTATTTCTATTATTTGAAAACAAAAAGTATCTTAGCACTAAGTTGTGAACACTATTCATGCTTAACCTGTCTTTTGCCAACACGAATAATTATGATAACTTTCTCAGTCGTGAGTAGGCGATAGATACAGGGTGTCTTGAAAAAGACTGACTGTTTTCAAAAATGTATAACAGGAAAATAGTTAATGATTAAAAAAAAAAAAAAAGCCGTACGTTTCGTCTCTCAGAGCTCCAAAGTTTAGTTCAAAGGATTTTCAATAGATGGCGCTGCAGATAGTAAGCCTCTAAATCAAAAATAATTATTAGATTTCACCGATTTTTCCTCCAATTGCGACATGTGGTTGCAGCCGGCGGCAGGCATTTTGAAAATATTGTTGCGAAATTTTATTTATTAAAAACATTTTTCGAAAAACTATGATGCAATTTTTTGTCTTTCTTTGATTTACGGTCTTACATCTGCAGTGCCATCTATTGGAAAATTCTTGAACTAAATTTTGGAACTTTGAGGAACGAAACTTACGGCCCACCACATGAATTTTCTGCAGAATTTTTTTTTTTTTTTTATCATTAATCATTTTATAGTTATGAATTTTTGAAAACAGTCAGTCTTTTTCAGGACACCCTGTAGTTGCCCATGAGAGAAACATGTATGTTTAAAGTCCAAACCGAAAGTAGACATTTTTTGGTCTTGAGATCTATTTATGGTCTTTTCAAAAACGAAACAAATCGGAAATTGAAGCCTTCCAAATGTGTTTGAAAACTATAACGCTATTAATCGCTTACGTGGCAACACAAAAATTTCTCCTTTAAACTTTTTCTTCAAAATTGTTGAAATTTTAAAGAAGAAACATGTACCATTGCATAATATAGGTGAGTTTAAACTGTGAAAAAGAATAATTGGCGAGCGAATTTTCAACCGAAAATCGTCTAGTGGCATTCCTGGTATATCCCGAGAATTTAAAAAATCAGTTGGAATGTTTACGACCTTCTTTTCATTGACAACTGTATAGCCTTGTTCAGCGTCAACGGTCAGCACAATCTGATTATGATTTTTTTTTTTTTTTTATCAGCTGTGAGTAATGGCTCATTATTCACAATAATTGTAGCTAAGATAGCGTCATTGCACTGTTTTCTCTCGCTGCAAATCAGTGTTAACTAAGTCGGTGACCAATCGATCAGGTGATATCACACCAAATGACTAAACAACAAATTTGAAATTGAAATGTATAAATCTTCAATCAACACTAAAGCTTCATTATACATCTTTGGTGCTTAATCTAGATTTGGATATCGGTGTGTTTGTTTAACTCTATGGAGTACATCTTCAAGCATAAAATTTATATAGTTTTCCACAAAAATGATGATTGTGTTGGATATTATGTCGTGAAAATTATCTTAAATAAATGACGAATACTGTTTCTCTTTATGTAAAATCTGCATTAGAAAATTCAGCTCCCAATGATTGCGTGCTACCAATAATTACAATTCGCGAAATGAATCGCGATATGTATTAAACACTCGACAATTAACGGTCCGCAAATATTTCCGCCTTTTAGGGACTGTTTAAAGAAAACAAATACAAAAACAACATTCACTTTGTTTTGGATGCCCAGTTTTGTTTTGGATGGAGTTTTGGTCTCAATGTCTTGGCTTTAATTTTTAATTATGCTCGAGATTGATGAATGTTGTGTTCTTTCTTTGCGTGGCTTCCGTGATTTTTTTTTTTTTTTAATTTTATTCGACACTGTAAAAACAATTAAGAAACGTCCAGAAAAATAATGGGCAGCAAATCGCCCAATTTCTGCCAGTAACATATCTTAGAAAAAAATAGCAGCGTATCCCACTAAAAGTGGGATACGCTTCTATTTTTCCACCTTCCTAAAATTATCCTGAAGTCTTCCTGAAAAATTCCGAAACCTCTCCGATTCGAGACAATCATTTCTCTGAAGCCTTTAGAGAGAACCGAAGTAAGATTAAAAATAATAGCTTGGCACATTTTTTAACTCACCAAGAAAGTACCAAAAACATTATCGCAACCATAGTCACTGCTAAGAAGGACTTTCAAGCACGCACAAAGAATTCTACTTGCTTGTTATTCTTGGAAAGTTACGGAATCTAGAGACTCCCTTCCTCCCATTGGGAATTATGTCAATCTGTACGGACCAGGACGACGGGAATGAAGTCAGTTTATCACTAAAATCTATTAATCTTCCTAAAATTATCTTGGAATCTTTGAAGAAGTTTATCACTAAAATCTATTAATCTTCCTAAAATTATCTTGGAATCTTTGAAGAATTCAGTATTATCCCAGGCTAAAAGCCAGTCGTGTCGCTGTACCTTCAGAAAAAGATTAGGTCAGTTGAATAGAAAGCTTGACACCTCTCTACTTTTCCAAGGCACTATACTGCAAGCAAGTATCATGGTCGAATTCGTTCGCAATTCCTGCAAAGCTGCGGATTCCAGAGGCTCATTCACTCTCATTGAGAGTCAAGTCAATGAAGACTCAAAATAATCGAACTCAAGCCGATACACTTAATAAATACGCTCAGTTAATCTTTAAACTGGAAATTAAAACTATTTTTCGCAACAGTGAGAAGTCGGCATTCATGATGTTTGTAGCAATTCAGGAAACTTTTTGAACAGATACTTGATTTTCAAATAAAATTGTTGAGGACCTGTGAAATCCCAACATGTTGCACGGAAATAATCAGTGACATTTCGGATTTGTTTACAATGCATGTAAAAAAGCGTGAAACATTAGTAAATAATTTTATATCTGAGAATTGGGCCAAACACATTAGGTTTTTGACAACGTAAAAAAAAAAAAAAATCAGGGTCTTTTTGGTGGTTCAAGTGCTATCCGTAGAAAATATCTTCCGTAAATTATACTCGTTGACCGTTTTCAAGATGTACTGCAAGATGCTGTGCAGAAGAGTCTCGTATATGGGGAAGACAGACAGCTTCGTTGCTGTTTTTATGTCCACTCATCCCCCATCGTGTTTTTTTGGCAATTTTGTCCATAGCTCTTACTTCAAATGCTACCTAAGAAGGACCCTAATAACGTATGTGACGAAGTATTTAATGAATTTCGAGGAACTTCAAAACTCGACATTTATATAAGCCTCATATCTTTTTAAAAGCAGTGGTGAGTATTTAACTACACGCTGCTTATCAATTTCAACTTGATTTGTAGAATTTGACATTTAGATTGAAAAGTGTGGCCTCTTTACTCCTCCTTTCTGCGGCGATATTGTTGATAACCATTAATATCCGTAACATAGTATCATTTGTAAATTTTAATTAACTTAAGAATAAAATTTTTGAGGATGAATCAATTTACAGCGCCATCTAGTAAGAATTTACAGAACTAAACAATCAATACACATTATTAATGTTTAATAAACATTTTATTTGCAATAAAAAATTATAAAAACCATCCTATCTTTTAAGTTGGACCAAATTACAGATACGTATGAAATTTGATAAAAATCGTTTCAGTAGTTTCGGAGTTTACCCCGAACAAACATCGTGACACGAGATTTATAGCAGCATACCCTAAGCAGAGCCTCACAGGCTTCGGAACGCGTCGCGAGTCAGCAAGTAAACCAGATAATATCATTATAAACCGAAGGTTGCAATAGATACAGAACCAATATTTATTAAAGTATAATGCAAAAGTTGTTGTAAATATAAACTAAATGTTTTTTGAAATAATTCATAATACAATCTGAAAAATGACAACATAATATCAATTTAAATGGAATTAACGTAAAAATAGCATAGTTGAATAAAATGTTTCGAAGCAACTTTCTGAATCGCAATGTCCCCGCCCATATCTGCAAGGCAAAAGAAGAGTAACAATTAATATATACAAAAGATTTTAAAACGTGGAGATTTTTCATGTTTATGTTATTCCGAAAGAAGCTTTTAAAATTAAAATTTGTAGTATGAGACAAGAAATATAAGCGGTATAGTAAAAGGTATTCATACACAGCTGTATACCGCCGATTTCTTCCATCAAATAGTTGATTGATGCGTGCTGAAAATGCGAGTAACAATGAAAAAAACAATAAAACCTGCCATTTATCAAAATACTGGACAGAGCCTGTAACTACCAGTTATATTTTTGCTTCCTGTTGCTATATTCTAAAATAATTGTTCTTTATCAGTCGGAAACATAAAGGGCAAAAATAGCATATTTCAGGATCTTCGTCGGAGTAGGTCGTTTACTCCTGCGTAGAAAGAATTGCTTGAACAGTCATAGAAAAAAAAAAGAAACTCTCGGACGTATTCAAAGACTATTGACACTAGAGACACGTGTAAGGTGTCATTATTTCAGGAATAAAAAGTTCTACACAATTTTAGTAAAAAATTGTTGTTAAGGGGTCGTCTTCATATTAAAACGATCATCAACTTCAAATTTTTCAATGAGAACCCCCCTTTTTTATCACATATTTGTGATCAGCATCCTTTTTAAACTTTGTATACAAAATTTTGTTTAATTCGATCCAGCCGTTACTTCAGAATCGAGTTTTGAAAAATTCCTATCGTAATGTTAAAACGTCTTTTGATATTTTTACTCATAACACAAAAACTAGATTAGGCACGGCAAAGATTGTTTTTTTATATCAAAATATGAATCGACCCAGTAATAAAAACATAATTTAAAACACCTAAAATGTAATTTTGGTTTTTTTATGAATTATTTTATTATTTTTTGAAAAAAATATGATCTGAAACCATATTAAATTTTAACAGAAAAACAATCTAGAAGAGCTTTTATACAGGAATCCAAAATTTGAGCTCAAAATATTCAATTGTTTTTTTATATCAAAATATGAATCGACCCAGTAATAAAAACATAATTTAAAACACCTAAAATGTAATTTTAGTTTTTTTATGAATTATTTTATTATTTTTAAAAAAAAATGATCTGAAACCATATTAAATTTTAACAGAAAAACAATCTAGAAGAGCTTTTATATAGGAATCCAAAATTTGAGCTCAAAATATTCAGTAGTTTTTGCGCTATGCTTAAAAATTCATTTTTTCCCACTTTAGGGGACCGTATACTTATTAAAACAGAAATTATGAAAGTTGGTTTCCTCGTAAAAAAAGAAAAAAATTGTTCAACAAAATAAGCAAACCAATTATAACGTGGTTTTTCTACATTAGAGTTACGTCTATGAATTTTTTAAATGCATAAATTTATTCACTGTCTCCAGAAGAACAACACAATATTGCAACCGTCAGTTTTTTGTGGATATCGTTCAGACGTCAATGTGTAAATAAAGCGAAACACTACTTCATTGTCTAATAAAAGAATATTTTATAGAACTTCTTAAATTAAAAGCTACTTAAAATGCTTCTGTTTTTTTTTTTTTTTTTTTTTTTTTTTTTTTTTTTTTTTTTTTTTTTTTTTTGAGCAATCACGATTGCTTATTGTTCTCATTTGACAGTCTTTGATGTTCCGTGCCTTTTTCAACCACCACCGTCACCTGCAGGCGCGGCTCCGTCCTCCGGTAGCCGCTCCTGGTCGGTGGCGTCCATGTCCTAGAACCCAGACACACGCGCGCTCATACGCACTCACACACATACACACACGCCAACGTACATACACACAGGTCTACACACACACAAAAGCCTACACGTACACAACTAATACACACGTCTCCGTTCAACAGGAGGGAAGACTTGGAGGGACAGGAGCCGTGTCTAGAAACAAGCGAGTAGAGTAGTAACCAATGAGTAGGGTCCTGTCGCAACTCGTGATTGCGAAAAACATAATTTGAATTCAAAATTTAAGAAATCAATTTAATTTTTCTAATTTTTTCTTTCTGCGTTTAGTCATTGACTTTTGTAAAACAATAACTCAGAAAAAAATTAACATGCACAACTTTTTCACAGAAACATACAACAAAACCTCATTGTCTTGCTAGTCATGTTGCAATAAACAGTGTAGAATTAATGGCTCTTCCCGGTGATAATTTGCTAAAAGGAAAAATTATTGCCTTGTCTAAATCGGGAAAAAGCACTCGAAAAATAGCCTACAGTGTGAAGTTTCGCCTTTAACAGTATCCAGATGGGTCAATAGGTAATATTTGCTCTTAGATAAGTTTACTGGTTTTTAGGAATACATTGGTATAGTGTTTGAATGATTTTCAATGTGTTAAGATGTAGGAGAGGAAATGTCAGTCGCATTAGTAGGACGCGTGCTTTGAGTTGTATTTTACACGAAAGTGGTAGTTGTGGCTAATTGTTAACTTTTTTTTTTTTTTTTTGACTTCGTCAATGATTTAACAAACCATTAATTAGCGTGTTAGATTAAGTTGAATTTTGTCTATTCTTAATTATAAATTAAATACTTATTTTTCTATTTACTTTCTCGGTCATTGTGGGTGCATTTCACATTAAAATCATCCTTGCAAGACAAAGATAAAATTTTCTTTTTTGAATAACATGGAAAAATATCGACGAAAAAAGAGTTATAATAAATTATTCTTATCAACTACTAGATGCCTATCTTATATATATTAAATGCATGTTTTTCAAAATCCAATATCTGAATATTCGGCTCCAACTTCATGACACTGGAACTAATTCTACTTTCCGATCTAAATCTTTAAGCACACAACGAGCCACATGCACCAGCTTTAAGGGCTGAATGTGGCCCGCATCTTCACTGCGATATAATTGCGGTTTGGTTATCCCATTTTATGGCTGCTGCGGTTCCTAATAGTGAGCACAACAGCCCTGAACTAGGTTTAACCGAACAATGAAGCAGGTGTCATGTCATCGAAGCTGAGAGTGCCAAAAAACTGGTGGATGAAGAAAATTTATCTCAAAAGTGAGATGACGTAAACATACAGCAGATAAATTAATTTACTTTACCTACCAGTTTATTCGGACTCTCAGCTTCAATAAGCTGACTTCTTCATCCCGCACGTCCAGTTACGATTATTAGTGATGTGCCTGATCGTTAAAAAAGTAGATCCACGGATCCGGATCATTAGTGTCAAGATCTACGGATACGGATCTCAAAATGTTTTTGCCCAATTCAACTATCCAAGTGTAAAATTTATTACGGAAGGTATTCCCTTCAATATAATAACACGGTTTCTTCAAAAAATGTCATCTACGGCGAAAATATAATAAAGACTATGATTTACTCTTTGAAGAAATCTCAGTTAAAATTGATGGAGAGTTGGAAGGAACGGGTCAGCGCAGCATTAATGCTTAAATAGAACGTGAAAAATTATTTCTAGCTTGCTCGGTAGATGTAGGATACAGGAGCAAGAATGTAAAGCTGCTACTGGATAGGCTAGAAATAATTTCTCGCATTTTATTTCAGCATAAATGCAGCGCTGATCCATTCCACCCAAATTACTCCGACCGACGGAATAACAGAGGCAGGAACACATTTACAAACAGTAAATAGAGACTTTTGTCTCACTTTTTTTGAAGGATGCCGGGAAAAAACCAAAATAAAGAAAAACATAAACCCCATATCAATAACAAAAACTAATATTAAACTAAAAATTGAAAAAAAAAAAAAAAAACATGTCTCAGAGGGCCGTTGGCTTCTGAAATGATACCTTATAATTTAAATAGAGAATAAAACCTAATTTAAACGGAATTTAAGAGTCTTTCATTCAAATATTTAAAAATTTTTAAATAGAAAAGATCCGTTTCAGATCCGTTAAAAAAGTAACGAATACAGATACGGATACAGATCTTTATTTTTCCTCGGATATCCGCGGATACGGATACGGATACGGATATCCGGAACATCACTAGTTACGATTCCAGTCTGCAAATTTCACAGCAAGGACGAAAGTGTAGCCTCTGGATCGATCAACCCGTTTGTCGGGTATGCTGCGTATAGTATTGCTGTAGTGCACTAGCCTAATACCTGATTCTAGAGAAAATGTTAGTTTACAGGGATGTAGTGCGCGAAACAAAATCAAATAATGCTAAGTTTTGTGTACAAAATCAGAGAAATGACAAGAAGTCAGATTTCGGTTCACCTTGGTTGAAGCTAAAATAATTTATGTCTTTTTAAATTACGGGTTGGACAATTTCGAATCTCGTTGCTAGAAACAGCATTGGGAAATAACTTTCCTAAATTGCTTTTAAGAGCCCTTACATGTTTAACTAAAACCGCCGATTGTGTCATGCCTTTTTAATACTACCACGCGTTATGATCTTTCGCATAAATTAAAATTTGAAACAAATTGTATTTTTTTGATTACAAAAAAGCCGCTAAAACAATTACTGTGTTTGTTCACTGTCTTAATTCAAATAACCAAATTTTTCCCAAATAAAGTTCGAGTATGAACGGTTTGCTTATTAACGGGTATTTATATTCTCCTGTTTCTGTTTTATTTTTAGATTGATACTTCGTTCATTTTATGCATTTAGTGCAAATTTTCAACGAATAAATTGACCTTGCTTCGCTCGAGTCTCCAATCTATTTAATGCTGTGTCTTCCCACGTAGTGCGGTATATTTTTTTTTTATTTTTGTGTGCGATGAGCCAAACTTCCGTCGATGTTCTGCGAAATCAAAAACGCGCAATTCCATTTTACATCAAAAAACTTTCTCTTCATTCCAAAATAAACCTGTAACATAGGTGCAATACATTTATCAAACATATTCACATCATGATTCTAGGTATAAGGTTGAATATTTACATTTCTATCAGGCGAATTTGCTGAATGATTAAAAAGCAATCCAATAGGTTCATATTAAAAAAGGCAAAAAGTTCCATTACTTTTAATTTGTTATTATTCGATTTACTGAACAACGATCTATAGGATGGACCAGCCAAACCCCATTCGTCTTTCTTAGGTTAATCCAGATAGACAAAAATCAGTAAATATTTTAACTTTTTTTTTCAAAAAAAAGTTTTCGACCATAAATCGCTTTTTGGCGCAACATTATCGGCCAAAAAGTATCGAATTACGGCAAAAAGAGAACTTCAAAAAATCATGAATTGAGCTGCATAATCTCGATTTTTCTTTGTTTACATTCTGTTACTTGATAAGCCGTGACCTGGAAAGTAGCGTTTTCAATGTGGTCATGGTCCCTAAAACGTTTTTCGTGATTAACTCCTGTTCTACTGCACGAAATGCAGTGAAATTTCGTACCCTGGCTGAATTTTGCGGTCTAAACGTAATAATGTAGCAAAAAATAGGGGTTCCCATTTGAAAATCAAGAGTTGGTGCTCATTTTGCTTTGTATATGGTCCCTTATCAAAATTTTACCTACGTAGTTTTAAAGAAGACTTTAAACCAAGTCGAATGACACCCTTTCTTTCCTTTCTAGCATGTATAATGGCCAAATAATTAAAAGTGTTTCGTTTTTTTTTTTTCTATGAGCGTATACAATGGGACCGGACTTATTGATACCCCCATCATCATGAGATTGAAAATTCAGACACGGCCGTAACTACCAGTTATATTTTTGCTTCCTGTCGGTATATTGAAAAACAATTGTTTATCCATGGCCGAGAACCACATTTAGACATTCTATATTCAATTTCAGGAGTAAATCATCTACTTCTGAGTAGAAGGCTGTCACATACAGTGGGACCGAGACCGACTTGCTCCCCCTCGCCTCGTTACGCCACCAGTCGTCGAGCTATGAACTTGGCGCGAAACTTCGAAAGCAGTGCAGTTTACCAGTAAACCGTAGTGCTGCGTGCTCTGGCTGAAATAGGGGAATAGTACGGTGCAAATAGACCGAAAAAAGGCCTAACCTCAACATCCAAAGTAAAAGTTTCCCGTCAATTCCAAATTGTTGTATACTCTCCACATATTGTTTGGTAAAAAGTTACACCGTTTTCAGCTTCGGGTTTTGGGGGGAGGGGGGGGGAGAAGTTGGTAAATTAGTAGTTTTTATCAGTTTTCCGAAATATTTAGAAAACTATGGTGTTTAGCGCGGAAAGTGAAATATACAAAATAATCTACACTAAATTACGAACAAAATGGTCATAAACATTATGTTGTAAAGTGAACGGTTGCAGATTTACGACAGGTGAAAAATAGAAAATTTTCGTATTTTTTTAGATTTTTCGGAAAAAAAAATCATTATCACTCAGGAAACTAGTTTTTTGTATGAGGAGTGTTTTGTAAAAGCAAATTGCCATTTATGGGGCAGGTGGTATGTTTGTGATTAGCCCTTGAAGGAACGACAACTTCACCACCTACTCAAGGGGCTCTACGTTTAAGGGAAAAGAAGCATTCATGGACCGTGGTCATATAAATCTGCGGCACGGAGAAACCCAAACTTTCTCTAGACAATGCCGCAATAAGAAAGAATATATTTTAAACATAGATGATTTTAAATTATAAAAATTCATAGCAATTATGATTTATAGTTATATCATTTTTTAATAATAACATTTTTATTATAAGTGCAGCTTTTGAAGTTTTTTCTTTAGAAAATAGGCATATTTGCCTGTATATTACAACCATATTTTATCAAGCTTTTTGACGTTCGTAAACGAGTTCAATACTAATGTTTAATAAAAATGTAAGACGTTGAATGTGACATATTGTGATGTAAAGTATTCACCAGGATTCAGTCCTCTTCAAGCATACCACCGTCCTCTTCTAGATCTTCGTCTAT
Organism: Uloborus diversus; assembly: GCF_026930045.1. Classification (NCBI taxonomy): domain Eukaryota; kingdom Metazoa; phylum Arthropoda; class Arachnida; order Araneae; family Uloboridae; genus Uloborus; species Uloborus diversus. Next base: position 49,300,013 of record NC_072738.1, on the reverse strand, counting down.
GATATTAGTGCCCCTATTATTACTTCCTAGACCTGAGCAATTACTGCACATACTTGAGCAGTTTAGACCACTACTTCGGCACTCGCAGTTATGGACGCATTCGGGTTTTTAAACGCGCTCTCGCACTATGAGGGAAAGTAATTCCTAGGGAGTTGCAGAAGGCATTGTTGTAATTGGTCTCAGATATTCACCAATCTTCTTCCACCCCCACTGGAGGTAAATTCTTTTCCTCATCCTGCCGCTGCTGAACTTGGTGGTAGGTTCTATATGAATGCTGCGTGGTAGCTGTTGAAGTGAGGGTAAGCCAACTTGAACAATGAATGTATGGGCTGCTTTGCAATAGCCGGCAAGTAACACTGGTAGCGACAGCTATCTAGATCTTCAGTATTCTTTGCTCCAAACATCGCAAGAAAGAAATAATTTCCTGCGTCAGCCACCGCACTGGGGTCAGCTTTGGAATCGTTAAAGACTTAGATGCTTCGTACGAAGAGGGTTTTTCGGCTTACACTTTCCTATACCGTGAAATGTTTCCTTTTCTTGTAGAAAGATGGTGCAATGTCACATCCTGTGAAGGGATATATTGCAAAGAGTACACCCTTCATATCTCTAATGCTTCGCTGAATGTCCGAAACAGTGCACACCTTCTCCTGCTGATTGCCTTTCTTTGGTACCACCATTTTCAATTTGTTTTCTGATGGTGTGTGAACATTAAACAAGACTAGTAAGTCCATGTCATCACCGATCACACAAGCTTCAACTCCATTCTTAGCTTTATCGATCGCTGTTAAAACTATAAATAAGTCATCGTTCACCCGATGCTTGTTGCACTGTACAACCGCCTCTTTGCAAGTACATTGTCAGGAGAGAAATTAGGCCCATTTTGTTCTTAGAGTTGGCTAGAAATTCACTTTGGTTGACAGTTCCATCGATTAAGTCTTTGACTTTGACTTCAATGTTAGTCGTAGAACGTGATCTACATAATTGTTCTTCATCTTTTGTTTTTCCTTACTCGTATTCATCAAAAAAAAGTTGCTGGCCTATAATGAGCAATTACGTAATTTATGTATTGCTCGCAAATCTGTCTGAAGGTAGCTGGGAAACATCAGAAAACACGATGAAGAAGGTGATATTCATCAATGATGTAGGACGCTTTTTCTAAATAAGAGGTGACCGATGAGTCATTTGAATCTGGAACCAAAACAGACACCACTAGGAGATTTGCTCCCCTTCCTTATCAAGCCAGATTCGTCGAACAAGGGTGGAGGATATGCACGTAATTCGAATTAAAATACAGTCGAGCCCTCTTATTAGAATACCGGTTAAAAGAATATCTTGCTTAATATAATACATTTTCAATGCACCAAACCAATGTAATGTGGTTGTTTTTATCTCGGTTTTTGGAATATCCCGCTTATTAGAATATTTTTTCATGGCAAAATGGCTATTCACTTAAGCGGGTTCAACAGTATTTCTTAAAGTCTCTCATATTTTCTTACAGTGCACACCATCCGATGTGAAAAAGTATTACGCAGGGGTGCGCGTGGATTCAAGTAAAATTTTTTGAAGGCAGTGTGAAATTTTCTGAAACTATGAGGAAGCTCGACCCTTCTCCCTCCCCAGTAAAAACTCTTCAAATATGCATACAAAAATCATTTAAATCATTGATGAAAATTATTTTTAAAGTTTTTTTTTTAATAATTTTTCAGTTTTAAAATGTGTTGTCAACCAAAAAGTTTTGGAAATTTCTGAAATTTCGGATCACTAACACCCTTGGTATTAGGGTTCACACATACAGTGGTGTTGTTAATTGTCATAGACTTGGTAATAGAGGCTAGAGACTGAACAGCTAACTTTCTTTTCAAGTGTATCTCTGAATGTTTTGTTCTCAATCTTTTTTGAAACTACTAATTTACCAATTCTCCCCCCCCCCCCTCCCCCCAAAACCCGACGCTGAAAACGGTGTAACTTTTTACTAAACATTATATGGACAGTATACAACAATTTGGAGTTGACGGGAAACTTTTACTTTGGATGCTGAGGTTCATGTTTAATTGCACTGTACTAGAAGTATGTAGCTTCGGATGCACATTTTTGAGTACAATACTGTTGGATTTATCTCAACCTTTCCACGTACCGGAATGTAGAGGCAATTTAAAAAAAAAAATATATATATATATATATATATATATATATATATATATATATATATATATATATATATATATATATATATATATATAAGCCTTGTAAGTGTCTGCTGAGTGAAAGTGAGTCAGCGATTTCTGCTTCCGAACAACCTGCATGCGAAGAAAAGAATTGGGCGCCTCATGGAATAAATTTTAAAGTTCGGAGGTAAGTACTTTTCTCAGAAAAACAAATTTACATTTTATGCATTTGAGTTCATGCAGTTAAGGTTACTTAACTTTTCCTCCATTACACAAACAATTATCAGTTTCCTTTCTAATATCTCTGTCTGTAATTTGTTATTTCAGCATACTGCTTTCATATTTGAAACGGTTAACTTACAACAATTTATTTCTTTATTTTTTCAACCTTGTACACGCATTTATTCGAAATGGATTTTCACAGATGACAATATACATACGTCAAAATTTTCTGCAATATACTTGTTGCTATCAGAAGCAACGAAACTTGGTGTTGATATTCAGTTAATATGTAAACAAGTTTATTGAAACAGGCTTTTAACTGAACTAATGTTATATTTTCGGTTCGATTAAAATGTTTCATACGCTAGCATGTGTTATTTTGATCAAAAAACATTCCTTGATGGGTTTCCGTAGTTCTGAGGTAGAAGATTAGCTTTGAATGCCAGAGGTCGTGGGTTCGATGCTCAAACATTTCCCCCCAACTACGCCACTGCAATGTTATTCAAACAAGCTGGTTCTGTGCGTAAATTAAAAAAAATACATGTTTTTTTTTTCCACTGTTGTCTTTAAGTTTTATGATATTTATGCATAAATTGCTGTTGAGTTTACTGGAATCATAATTTCTGGGCTTGCGAAAGACTACTTTTAAGCAGTGGATACACAACGTGTTTTTGCCAAATGCTCTATGCTTGTTTGTTATGCTTAAAAAGGGCAAAATGTCTTGAACTATATATTTTTTGAACTGGTTTTTCTGTTAATAAGCTTTCAGGAACTCTGAAACTGTAACATAAATTGAATTAAGGGGCTGTCCATAAAGGATGTTACAAAATTTTGAACAAATCCCCCCCTCCCTTGTTACATGTAACGCTGTTCAACATGAGCATATTGTTATAAACAACGCGTGATGTCACAATTCTTGTTATCCCCTCCCTTCCCCCTGTCACAAAACTGTCACATTGAATTCCTGAAAGAGCATACTCAGCAAAATGTTGATCTAAATTTAACATATATGAGGTTTTTAGTCTCGAAGAAAGTTGCTAAAATAGTCATTCTATGTAAAGTTTTTCAAAAAGGGTTACTTTGTCATCAGCTAATGCTTTTTAAAATATTTTTTCAAAAGCCTAAAATGATGAACTATTAAAGCCACCCCCCCCCCCCCCCCAAACCGCACACAAGAATCATTAGAAGCAGAAAAAGCTGAAAATTGAAAAGTAGCCAAATTCCAAAAAAAAAAAAAAAAAAGGCTGCTTAGATATTGAAGACTTTTTTTTATGTACAACATACAGTATTCATGATGTTGTATAATTCATTCTTTAATTAACGTTTTTCAAGTTGAATTACTGTGTAATTTTTCGAGAGTGCCCACCGAAAGGGGGAGGGGGAGTCGGAATCATAGTCTCATAATAATGACAGCTTTTCAACGGCTGTAGTTATAAATAACTTTGCCCTTGAAATTTTAAGTTAGATGGGGGAGATGTTTTTGGGGTATTTTTCTTGAAGTTTTCATAATTGAAGGAGATAGGGCACCATTTACTTTGGGGGATGCCACCCAAGCCTTCATCTCTTTTTAAAAGCATAAATTTGCTCAGCTAAGTTAACATTAATAATATGGTATTATGTACTTTAATATGATGTAGTGTCTCTGAAACATATTGCAGTCATGTTTCCCGTTTGCTTAAGTAAAATTGTTATTTATGTTTTTTAAATTTCATTTAATTCTTATTCAAATACAATGGTAAAATTATTTTTTGTTTTGATCTAATTTTAAAACGAAAGTTCATTTATTTATTTGAACACTTCTTAAGACTTAATATTTTAATACAATATATAAGTAGTTAAAATGCGATTAGTTTTAAAAAAAAATTCAAATGAAAAACAAAACTGTGTTTATTTATCACTTCGTTTTAACATGATTGTAAAATAAAATCTTGTTTAGTTATTTGAATACTCTGTAAGACTTATGAATGTTTTTATGTAAAATACTATGAATTACGCTCAGTGTATTTTTTAATGATGATTATCGGTTCCTTTTTATGTTTTCAAATGAAAAAGTATAACTTTTAATGCTACTAAACTAATAGAAGACAATAAGAAACAAACCAAATAGTTTGATTAAACCAAAATACTAATCGAAGCGCTCACTTCCCAATATCATTGTGGATCGACGAACGATGACGTCATTTGCCAGTTGGATGCTCTTCCTATCTCGAAGACCTCGGTGGGACCGGACCTGCGCCGCGTCACCATTTGGACCATGGCTTTGACTAACAGACCTCTCCTTCATGATAAGATTGGAAATTCTGACACGGCCTGTAGCTACCAGTATTTTTTGCTTTCTGTCAGTATAGTTTAAAACAATTGTTTAACAACGACTGAAAACCTCTTTAGTACATTTGCGTTGGATTTCAGGGTTGTGTCGAAGGGTTTGCTTATATATACATTGGGACCGAACCTACGCCACGTCACCACTTGGAGCTATTGAATTATGATCCAGCTCACAGCCTTCGATATGTCAGGTATACGCGCTGTATTGCACAATCGATGTCACGTGACTTCCAGCGGGAACTTTCCTTTAGTTCAAACAGCGTTCGTGGACTGGCTGATCGTTGCAAAATAACTCTGGTATTAGTTAGCAAAGTAATAATAATTCTCAAAGTATGTATGAATGTTCAGTGGCGTACCGAAGGGGGGGGGGCGGTCCGCCCCAGGCGCCGCTTTGACATAGGCCCCCAAATTTCAATTTTTGGTTTTCACCAATATTGTCGCATATCTTGGTTTGAATACTTAAACAAGTTGGCTTAATAAATCATAATTGTTTTAAAGACCAAATATTTGTTCAGGGATACAATCAATACCTCTTCGGGATCAATGGAGGGTTTATGATACCCAGGCCCCGCTTTGACATAGGCCCCAAAATTTAAATTCGTTTTTTTTTTTCGCCAGACGTGCCTTATGTCATGGTTTAGATAAATAAAAAAGTTGAATTTTTATGTAGAATCAATATTTTCTCGGTGACTCTTCCCTAAACAAAGAGAGGGCAAATTGTGTCCCACAGGCCCCGCTTTGACATAAGCCCCGAAATTGTATCTTATTTTTTTCCAGTACATATCTGTCATATACATCATGATTAGAAATAATAATCAGTTACCTATATATGCGAGTATGTATCATAAATTTTGTTAAATATACTTTTTTTTCATAGTGACCCGTCCTAGTGTACAAAGGCACATGAGCGCTTGGGTCACGAATTTAATGGAGGCCCCAAATTTTTAAATTAACTAAACCTATAAAAATCATTTGCTTTTATTTTGTTAAGTGCTTTCAGCAAAGTTTTATGCATTTTTTTTCAAACAATTAAAAAAAAAAAAAAACTAATGCATAACAGATGCACGTTTATAATTTTTGATCATTACAGTATACAGATAAAATATCTGTTTTATGTTTTGTTTTGTGTATTAAGACTACGGATGGTCTAGTCTTAATTCATACACTATTTTTGAAATCAAATTCAAACATATAACCAAGAAAATCCATTCTTAAATGAGAAGTTGTCTATTCTTTGTGGCGTTGAAAAAATCAGTCGGATAAATTTTTCTTTTTACCGGCTGCACTTCTGTGGTTTTAAGTTTCGTCTCCTGCCCGAAGCTGTAACTTCTAAGAACAAATCGGACCCCTTCTGACTCAAGCAAAGGGGACTTCCTTTTTGCTATGCCCCTTTCGACAGCATATAACTGTTTAATTGGTCAATCCTTCGGGACTTTTGACCTTCACTGCATAATACCTCCTCCCATCCATTCTATACTCGATTGCAAGCTTACTTGACTATGGAGAAATGAGCTGCGGCCAAGCAAAAGAAATAGTTCCTAGCCCTTTGTCCGATAATCGGGGGGGAAATTACGCTCTTCACTTTAGAAATCGGATTAGTTAGTTAAACCCACGCATACGAAAAAATTTTTTGTCTTAATTTCTGTCGAACATTAAATATTTTCAATTCTACCAGCGAAGCCGCGCGGAGCGTTTTCTCCACTTCAATCAAACGCGCCAGGCAAGTATAGGGTCACATCAGAGTTTTTTTTGTCTAAAAAAACATAAAAAGCGTTTTTTTTTTTTTTTTTTTTTTTTTTTTTTTTGTGAGTGAGACCTAGCAGAAAAGTTTTGTTTAGACTGTGAACGTGTGAAGTTCATCCTTATTTAGGTAAGCATGTTTTAAAAATATTTTTCTCTGAGATTAGGTGATGTTATAGGTAAATAGTTCCCTGGTGTGTCTAACTCAAAGGAATAGTAAAGGTTTTTTTTTTTCTGTAAAAGCCAATTTTTATCCTAAAATTAATTAAATCTGAAATGCCTAAACGTTTCTGTTCAATGTACTTGGATGTTCAGATGAAAAAAATTTTTAAGATAAAATATAATTTTTGGACTTTTTTCTGTTTTTGATATTTTCTGACAAAGCACAATTTTATTAAAAATATAATGTTTACTTAATTTTACTTAAAACCATGTGTTTTACTGTGGTATTTACAATAGTGACCGAAATCAAACCAACACTACTGAAATATGTAAAAATGTACCACTTAAAATAATTACTGTAATATATGGTACGCACACATAGTTTGAGAAACTTCAGTTTTAATACCAGGTAGGCCCCCATTTCGAGTAGCGCCCCAGGCCCCCATCTGTCTTCGTACGCCACTGTGAATGTTTTGTTAACGTTATCAGCAGTCTTTTAATGGAGACTTGGAATAATGCTCGTTTTTTCTTTGTTTTTACTTTCTTCTATGTCTAATATGTAGAAGAAAGTATTGGATTCGTGCAAAATTTCGAATTTCGAATTTTGACGGATTCGAACGTTTTGAGGTGTGCTGAGTCCATTTCGACTATTTTTGGAAAATGTCTGTCTGTGTGTGTGTGTGTGTGTGTGTGTGTGTGTGTGTGTGTATGTGTGTGTGTGTGTATGTGTGTCACGTCTGTGTGTGACCAGTTTTTTGTGGCCGCTCTACAGCAAAAACTACCGCATGAAATTGAACGAAATTTGGTACACATATGTGCCCTTATGTGAACTTGTGCCCATTGGTTTTTGGCGCGAATTCCTCCAAGGGGGGTGGAGCAATGGGACGTTTTTTGAGTTACGCGTGCTTGCTATTCCTCAGGAAGTAACTGGCGGAATCAAACAAAATTTGGTCCATAAGTTGCCTCTAACAGGAGCAGGTGATGATTTAATTTTTGTGTCAATATCTCAACCGGGGGTTGAGTTATAGAACGTTTTTTTGTCGTCAATTGTGACTGCTGTATCTACAAGAAATAACGAACGGAATCAAACAAAAATTTTTTGACCAGTAGCCCTTAGTGGGTATAAGAGCTGATTTTATTTTGGTGTCAACAGCTAAAAAGGGGGTAGCGCAATCGCCCGTTCTTTTTTTCCATTGTGAGTGCCCTATCTCAAGAAGTAATCCTACGTTCTGGTTGAAATTTGGAATATATGTGAATCCATACGTAAACAGGCTTTGGTTAAATTTTGACTCCAATCGCTCCAAGAGGTGTTGATTTTTTTTTTTTTTTTTTTTTTTTTGCGAAAAAAAATAGTTTTATTAATGCAACAATAAGAAAGATAAATCATAATAGATTGTCGTCTGCGTATTTCTCGTGATTTTAATTGTATGGAAATGATCAGAAATATTATCTCAATGATTTAAAATTTTTAACTGTTGTCATCTTATGTTTGTTAATAAATAAAATATTTGTAATTAATTCAAGCAAGGCTTTTAAAGTAACTTTCAATTTTCGCTCTTTGTTTTGTTTTTACAATAATTCAGACATTGGGATGGTCGTCAAGTTTTTGCATGTGTCATTTTGTTTTTGTTAGGAATATTGCTTCCTCGTCAAGCATGGGGAGGGATCAGAAAAAGGAAAAATATAGAAGAAAGTTTCGTGATGGCCACAACATACTAGTTATTTGTTGTGTTTAATGCAGCAGAAACCGTTGGGATGCTTTACTGTCTGACTACGGATTGTATGGAAAGACAAACATGCGTTTTACAGCCGGAAATGGAAGAATCTATTACTTTTACTGATGTCAGCTGTCGCAGAAGCAGTTTCATTCAAATGAGCGGAATACGTGCATCAAATTTTTACTTTTCCCCCTTATTCACATAATTTGTCGTATCTGAACATTTGAAAATTCCATGCAATCCGTGGTTGGACAGTAGTAGTGAAAATTTAACGTATTAAATGTTTAATATATCCGAATATGTTTGGAAGCTACATTGTTTGACCAAAAAGTATTTTTAAGAAGGAAAGTCGAATAACCAATGTTTATTTTTTAAACGGAATCGATAATAAAAAATTATGTTAAAACTTGTTAATAATACTTGTTGAATAATTTTTAATGATTTTTTTCATGCATGGTATATATTTTTATGTGTGTTTTTTTCCTGCTATACATTTTCATTACTTTCGATTTTAATGACGAAGGATTTTTGCCCCCACTTTGGGTAATGATTTTTTTTTTTTTTTTGTAAATATTGTTTCAAGGAACTTTTTAACATAAATTGTCTGAAGAGTACGGTTTAATAAATACAATAGATAGCGGCAGTTTAAAAAGACCAACTGTTTTATATTTTAAAGCAGGTTCTATTACTGTAAGGTATTGTATTCAATTACTGTAAGGTACTGTATTCTAATACTGTAAGTTACACTTTTTATGTATGTTTTTTTTTTCCATGCTATACATTTTTATTACTTTCGATTTCAGCGACGAAGCTTTTTTGCCCTCACTTTAAGTAATGATTATTTTTTTGTAACTACTGTTTCAAGGAACTTTTTACATGAATTATCTGAAGAGTACAGTTTAATAGATACATTAGACTGCGGCTCTTTAAAAGAGCCAACTTTTTTAACTTTTAAAGCACCTTTTATTTGTATAAATATATTTCAAAATGTCGTGGAAAATTTTTAGGAGGAATTCATATTAAATGAAAATTAATTAAAGCTTTTAACAAATATTAGCGAGCCGTGCATTAGAAATGTAGTACATGACTATAAGAAGCTTTGGTCTCACAACATTTCTTGCGAAATGTAATGCAAACGATTTTTAAGTACTGTTGTTGTTGAATAACTTTTCAAAAAAAGGGAGAAGTAGTAATGAAAAAGCAGATAAAAGAAAAATAAAGAAGTTAATTCACAATAAATAGATTCCCAGTAAAAATTCATGATAAATCTGTTTATATTTTTTACTTTGAAAAATATTCATCAGTATTATCAATTGTTTGGTTTGTTTCATTTGTTTAGATGTTTTGTAATTATTATTGGGTATTGTAGTGATTTATTTCTAAAAAATGTATGTTGTTTCTTTTATTTGTAACAGTTAGAAATATGTCTAAATATAGGTTTTTTTTATTCCAATTTTTTATTGTTTCATTTGTTTACATTTTTATCAAAGGAAATCAATGCTACTGTTAACCATTCGTGGGAAAAATGATTATTAGATTATGAATAACAAATATGCACTTCTCGTTTATCTTAACTCATTTTACAACTTACAGTAAGCAAAATTTATTTCGTACATTCTTACGTCAGGATTTAAATTTCAAGAGTATTTTCTTCATATCCATACAAATAAATTTTCATTTTCCTTTTTTATCTATATTTATTGCGGAATATAATATTCATTGTGTCATATGCATACATTTTAATATAATTTACTATTTAAGAACTTTTTGTGTCGATATTAAAACTTAAATGAGATAAAATTTTAATTGAAAGGTGTGTCAGAGTACTTCATGTAAAAACCAACTGCTTTCTCAATGGAATTTTTTGAAAAAAATCTAAATTTTTATTCATGGTAGAGCTATTATAAGATGTAAACACATCGCCTTCACAGGCGGCCATGTTGAATGAGCGCGCAGGCCTTGTGTTAAGATGGTTGTGCCCTGCTAGACCATGGCTTTGACTAACGGACCTCCCCTTCATGATGAGATTGAAAATTCTGGGCCGACGGAGATAGAAGACAGCTGGAGCACCATATGGTGAAACAGATTTGCCATGATCCGAACTCTGACGCCCCCCTAGAAAATTTCAGCTTAAGCCAAGTCGAAAGGATTGTCGCGACCTATAGCCGCCACACCTTTTATATTACCGATAATGTAGAACTGGAATTTAAGGAAATAAATCTCCATATCGTTCAGACTTTTCTCTTTGAAAAAAAAAAAAAAAGAATCTGAAACTCTTGAACAAACAAATGAAAGGCTTCAACTTGACGCTCGAGTTACCAATGTCAGATCTTCCCTTGTCCACCATCAGCTTTGGCTTGACCACGACGCCCTAACAAACAAACGTTAATACAAACGCCACAATCGGAGCACAAAAAAAAAAATTAATAGCTTGAAACTGCCCTTAACAATGGAGAAAATAATGCTAAATCCCCCAAAAGCAACATTACAACCCCCCTTCTAACGGGGAATTCTTCATAATTTTCAGTGACAAAAAAGTTATGCAAAAATTCAATAATGAACAAAGACCTAGACAAAAAAGTGAGAAAAACTCACAAAAACTAAACAACGACTCAAAAAGTACAAAAAGATCCAGAACAACAAGTGTTATAAAGAACTCGCAAAACTCTAGCAAAAATGCAAATCATGAAAATCTAACAACTGTTGATAACGACAGCAACTCCCCCACTCAAAAAACACATAACACCGGAAGATGTAGCAAAAGCTATAGCTCAAGCCCAAAGCACCATTTCTGATAACGCGGAAAACTCCGCTATTGACTTAACAATCAACTGAAGAAGTTTCAGCCACTGAAGACAATACCTTCAAACTTCAACAATTGGAACAAAGTACCTGCCCCCCCCCCTTATCCTTATCGACAACCTCTCAAATTCAGTGGAATTCATGAAAACGGTTAATGAACACACCAAATCCCAAAACACAATCAAGTACAACGGCTCAAAATTCCACTTAAAATGCTCCAGTCCCCTCCCTATCGAATCTCAGCTGAACTATCTTCAAGAAGAATTAAAAACCATTGGGTTTCATCCAATCCACATCTCCCAAATGCATGGGAAGGAACGTAAGCCCCTCCCCCTATTCCAGATATATCTTTCCCGCACCGATGAGACTAAGAAAATATACCAAGTCAACTACTGGGGAAACTTTTTCCATCAAAATAGAACCCTTGAAACTAAAATCATCTCTCACAGTGTTTTAGATGCGAAGGTTTTTGGCATTCCAGCACCTACTGCCAAACTCCCCCCAAATGCCTTAAATGCAGCAAGGATCACTTTGCAAACCAAGTTAGAAAAAAAACACCTCAGCTACCTGCGCCAACTATACTGGCGATCATACAGCAAACTTCCGTGGTTGTGCAAAGAAACCCCGGACAGGGAAAATAGAAATAACCCTTCTGAAAAAATCAAACAAACTACTGCTACTCCTAAAATCAATACATACGCATATATGGCCAACAAACACATAAAAAACCCTCAAATAAACAACAATGACTCAACCAACCCAACCAACAACTAAGAAAATAACTCAAACGTCACTCCTGATATCACCCAACTCTTGAAAAACTTTGGGAAAATCCCCGAATTAATAGCAAAAATCTTAAATTGCATGCAAACACTCATGCATGATGACATTTCTAGCCTCAGTTCTGCATTCAATCATGGGTAGTCATTTCCCGCTAATCATCTGTTCATGGTACGCCAACGGCCTCGCCTCTAAGAGAGGTCAATTCCTCAGTGTAACTCACCCCTACCTTTTCCTAGTAAAGGAAAGTCTTACTCTCTAAGACAAAGTTTATTTTAACAACTGCACTCCAGTTTGTGAAAATTGCAACACCATGAAGGAAGCATAATAGTTGAATGAAATTTAATACACAGTTGAGTGGTAATGGTACAAATAAATGATTACATTTTCAAACCACACAAACAATAAAAAGAGATAGAAATTAGTATTTTGTGTGGCCACCACGCATGGAGTGAAACAAAGTTTGAATGCCTGCCTGCGGAAGAGTATTCCATATTGTTTGTTTGCGTAATCAAAGTTCGTCTGTCGAAGCAATAGGGCGAGGATCACGAACGAGACGCCGCCCAACGAAATTCCACGCAAGTTCAATCGGTGACATATCCGGGGAATAAACTAGGCCATGGAAGAACCTGTACCTGCTGCAAATCTAGGTAGGATTTGACCGTCCTGGTGACATGTGGACGGGCCCTGCTGGAAGCCCAAAAGTCGTAGCAATAGTGATCGTCCATGATTTGCTATGGCACCCCAGACCATAATTCCGGGTGTTCGTCCTCTGTGGCGTTCGATAATGCACTCCGGAATGGGCCGTTTACCGGCATAGCGCCTGACACGAATTCTGCCATCATGGTGCCACAAATTGAAGCGATATTCGTCAGAAAACACGACCTGCTGCCAACGCCTGCACGCCACCTCCTATGCACATTGGACCATTGAAGCTGCAGGCAGCGATGGTTTTGCGTGAGAGGAATCCTGTAGAATCCTGTATGAAGGAATCCTTGCACGCAGCCCACGCTGCAGCAGATGTCTCCGAATTGATGAAGCACACAATGAAACATCTGTAGCTGTTGACCACTGCGCTGCCAATTGTCTAGAAGAAGCTGTGCGGTCCGTCAGTTCAATACGCACCAGGTGTCTGTCATCGCGAGCTGACGTCACATTTCGGGGTCCACTCCCGGATTTCCGAGCTGTCCGACCCTCGTCCGTCTACTGCTTCCAAACACGATGGTTGTGCTGCTGTTACCCTGCACACGAAGGGCTACTGCACGATAAGACAATCCAGCTTCACAAAGGCTGACGATTCTACCCCGTTCAAGCTCCGAAATTTGCTTAAATTTCGCTTTCTTTCGTCGAAGAGGCATAGTGAAGATTCAGTTAACGTTTACTCTAGCATATAACAACCGATAATCATACACGTTTTGCTATAGCCGTCTATTTATATTCGGTTCGATCCACCGTTCAGAGGGTGCTGCTCAGCATATGCATGAGCTACCGGTCTGCAATTCTAATCATTTGCATAACATGCCCTACTTTACATTTCCTGCAATTTTCAGCTCACTCGCGTAAGTCCTTCGTGGTGTAGCAATTTTCACAAACAGAAGTGTACAAATGTTACAGAAACTATCTACCCCCCCCCCCCAAAAAAAATATCCTAAATACTTCCGATCTTGATGAAATGTTCCGAATCTGCCCCCATACAACTGCTGTAGGCTATTACAACTGCAAAACTGAAGTCTGGAGCAGTGGTAACCCCAATAGAAATGTCTTCATTTAACTTGATTACTACCTGCATCATGATATCTGCCTCTCAGCACCTGACTCTCCTACCCACTTAGACCCCCACTTAAACACATTTGTTGATTTTGCACTCACCAAAAATATTAACTTTGAAACAAGTGTCGAAGCCATCTCCGAACTTAATTCGGATCATAGCCCATACATAGTATCGCTTGGTATTAACTGCAACCTTCTTAAATTTGGAACCAATAAAACCACTATAAACTGATCTTACTTTACCCATACACTCCATGATAGAATCCATGGTAACCCTACTATTTCGTAAACGAATGACATCGAAATTGCTGTACAAAAACTCTCCCGAGATATCATATTTGCTTATGATAGAGCAAAAATTGCGGAAATTATTCCTGAAAACTATCAAACACTTCCCCGCGATATCACCGACCTAATCAAAAGCAAAAATAGGTAAAAAAATTATGAAAATCACCAAAGACCCAATCATTAAAACTGAACTGAATAAAATGCAAAACCAAATCAAACGGTTAATATCCGAGCATAAAACCAAGTCTTTTAATCTTTTTCTTGAAAGCTTAGAAGATAACTCCAGTGGATTCTACACACTTGTTCTAAAATTCTCTAAAAAATATTAGTCAATCCCAACCCTCCCTGCCAGACCATGGAGGGATTGTTTACTCAAATGATCAAAAAGCCACAGCATTGGCTAATACCATGGTGGAATCCAACTTTCAGCTCAACGCTAATGAATACGATGAGCATATCATCAGACTTGTGAACAGAACAATTAATAACTTCTATAACAACCCCCTAACTCCCCCTCCCCACTCCAATCGAAAAAATGCAAATCATCAAAAACGTTAATACAAGAAAAACTTCTAGGAAAGACAAAATCAAAAATGTCTTTTTACAATATTTCTCACTGAATGCCATCACAAATTTTACTAAGATTACAAACAAAATTAATAGTTTTGGCTATTTCCCTAAAATCTGGAAAAATGCCATGGTCATCCCCCTCCCCAAACCAAACACTGATCATACCTTCCCCCAAAATTACCGACTAAGCAGCCTACTCAACTCTCTCTCAAAAGGTTTTGAAAAAATCCTCTTACAACTCATGCAAAAATCATGCCAACTCACTTCAAAGAAAAACACTCAACTACCCACCAACTTCTTAGAGCTACATTACAAACAATCTAAATGACAAAAAATCTACCCTTGGTATCTTTTTAGATATAAGCAAAGATCGAGTCTTTTGATCGGGTATGGCATGAATGTCTCCTATTCAACTCAAATTCCTAAATTACATTATTATAACTATTCACCACTTCCTCTACAAAAGAATCTTTCAAATACAGCTCAAAGATTGCACTTCAAATAAATACAGTACTGCTGCAGGGGTCCCCCAGGGGTTCTCGATTTCTCCAAAATTGCATAATATTTATACCCATGATCTTCCATCCCATCCCAAGCATCTCGCATGTCTTTTTGCCGATGACACTAGCATTCTAGTTGGCGACTACAAAAAACGTTGCCCGTAACTACCTTCAGGACTACGTCAACATAATCACCGATTAGAAACTGGAAAAAACTTAAAAGTGTCTTTACTAACTTTAACTTTACTTAACTTTTAAAGTAATTACTGAATGATATTTGTTTGAATAAACTGAGATATCAAACTTCATTTCATCATTGTAAAAAATAAAATACTGTGCTAATATATAATAGTGACCTTGGTTTAGTTCAAAAAGGGAACTTTTCAATTGCAGATGCTCGTAATATTTGCATTAATCTAGCAAAGGACAAAAATCAGATGGGTTCTTAGGCAAGAGGAGTGAAACGCAGAACTAAAAACAGGAAATTACTGATTGTAATTTGCTCGCTTTATATGCTTCATTTAAATTGCTTGTGATTGAAATTATCACATGCTTCAAGAAGAAAGTGTCAGAATTTTACTTGCCAATATTAACCTAGATTTTGTATGTAAAATCATAGAAAAAAAACGAAACACTTTTAATTTTTCGGCCGTTATACATGCTAAAAAAGGAAAGAAAGGTGTCATCCGACTTGGTTTAAAGTCTTCTTTAAAACTACATAGGTAACATTTTGATAAGGGACGATATACAAAGCAAAACGAGCACCAACTCTTGATTTTCAAATGGGAACCCCTATTTTTTTACTACATAATTATGTTTAGACCGCAAAATACAGCGGGGTACAAAATTTCACTGCATTCCGTGCAGTAAACAGGAGTTATTAACGAAAAACGTTTTAGGGACCGTCGCCACATTGAAAAGGCTTCTTTCAAGGTCACGGCTTATCAAGTAACGGAATGTAAACAAAGAAAAGATCGAGATCATCCAGCTCAATTCCTAATTTTTTGAAATTCTCTCTTTTTTCCGTAATTCAATACTTTTTGGGCCGATAATCTTGCACCAAAAAGCGA
Source organism: Uloborus diversus (assembly GCF_026930045.1). Classification (NCBI taxonomy): domain Eukaryota; kingdom Metazoa; phylum Arthropoda; class Arachnida; order Araneae; family Uloboridae; genus Uloborus; species Uloborus diversus. The sequence continues at coordinate 49,283,901 of NC_072738.1, read as the reverse complement.
TTTACGGTCGAAAACTTTTTTTTTTGAAAAAAAAATTAAATTATTTACAGATTTTTTGTCTATTAGGATTAACCTAAAAGTGACGGACTGGGTTTGACTGGTTCATCGTATAGATCGTTGTTTAGTAAATCGAATAAGGACAAATTAAAATTAATGGAACTTTTTGCCTCTTCTAATATGAACCTATTGGATTGCTTATATAATCATTCAGCAAATTAGCCTCAAATAGATGTAAATATCAAACCTTATAACTAAAATCATGATGTGAATATGTTTGATAAATGTATTGCACCTATGTTACAGGTTTATTTTGGAATGAATAGAAAGTCTTTTGATGTCAAATGGAATTGCGCATTTTTAATTTCGCAGAACATCATCAGAAGTTTAGGCCATCGCACACAAAAATATAAAAAATACACCGCACAACGTGGGAAGACGCAGCATTAAATAGATTGGAGACACGAGCAAAGCAAGGTTTATTTATTCCGTGAAAATTTGCTCTATATACATAAAATGAACGAAGTATCAATCTGAAAAATAAAACAGAAACAGGAGAATATAAATATCTGTTATTGAGCAAACTGTTCATACTCGAACTTTATTTGGTAAAAATTTGGTTACATGAATTAACACAGTGGACAAACACGGTAATTGTTCTAGCGGCTTTTTTTTAATAAAAAAAAAAGAGAATTTGTTTCAAATCCAAATTTGATGCGGAAGATCATAATGCGTGGTAATATTAAAAAAGCATAACACAATTGGCGGTTTTAGTTAAACATGTAATGGCTCTTAAAAGCAATTTAGGAAAGTAATTTCCCAATGCTATTTCTAGCAACGAGAATCGAAGTGATCCAACTCGTATTTTAAAAAGACAAAAGTTATTTTAGCTTAAACCAATATGAACCGAAATCAGACTTCTTGTCATTTCTCCGATTTTGTAACTTCGCACATGCAAACAAAGCTTAGTGTTATTTGATTTTGTTTCGCGTACTATATACTTGCAAATGAACATTTCCTATAGTGTGAGGCTATAGGCTGGCGCACCTAGAGCAATACTACACGAAGCGTACCCGACAGATGAGTTTAATCTATCCAAAGACTACAATTTCCTCCTTGCTACGGATTTCGCAGACTGGTTTCGAAACTAATCGTGAGGGATGCAGAAGTCACCTCATTGAAGCTAAGAGTGCGAATAAACTGGTAGGTGAAGTAAATTTATTTGCTGTATGTTTACGGCATCTCACTGGAGAGATAAATTTTCTTCATCCACCAGTTTTTACGCACTCTCGGCTTCAATGACATGACACCTGCTTCATTGTTCGGTTAATCCAGATGTTCGGTGCAGGGCTGTTGTGCTCATTATTAGGACTCTCTGCAGCCATTGAATGGGATAACCAGACCACAGTGGAGTCGCGGGTCACATTCAGCCCTACGCAGCTGGTCCATGTGGCCCGTTGTTTGCTTAAAGAATAGGACCAGAAAGTTGAATTAGAGTGCCAGTGTCAGTAAGGTGGAGCTGAATATTCAGATATTGGATTCGGAAAAACATGCATTTAATAAGATAGGCATCTAGTAGTTGATAACAATAATTTTTTTGCAACTCTTTTTTTTTTTTTTTTGTCGATATTTTTCCACGTTATTAAAAAAAAAATTGAAATTTTATATTTGTCTTGCGAGAATAGTTTTAATGTGAAATGCACGGACAAAGACTGAGAAAATAAATAGAAAAAAAAGTATTTAAATTATAAATAAGAATAGACAAATCTCAACTTAATCTAACACGCAAATTAATATTATGTTAAATTTTTGACCAAGTCAAAAAAGAAAGTTCACAATTAGCTACAACTACTACTTTCGTGCAGAATGAGGCTCAAAGCACACGGCCCTCTACTGCTGCTCAAATTTCCTCTCCTACCACATTGAAAATTATTCAAACACTTTACAAAAAATAATAATAATAATTCCTAAAAACCAGTAAACTTATCTAAGAGCAAATATTACCAATTGACCCATCTGGATACTGTTAAAGGCGAAACTTTACACCGTCGGCTATTTTTCGAGTGCTTTTTCCCTATTTTGACAAGACAATAATTTTTCCTTTTAGCAAATTATTACCGGGAAGAGCCATTGATTCTACTGTCTATTGCAAAAAAAAAAAAAAAAAAAACAGAAGTATTTTAAGTGTAGCTTTTAATTAAAAAAGTTTTAAAAAATATTCTTTTATTAAACAATGAAGTAGTGTTTCGCATTATTTACACATTGACGTTTGAATGATATCCACAAAAAACTGACGGTTGCAATATTGTGTTGTTTTTCTGCAGAGACAGCGAATAAATTTATGCATTTAAAAAATTCATAGACGTAACTCTAATGTAGAAAACCACGTTATAATTGGTTTGCTTATTTTGTTGAACATTTTTTTTTTCTTTTTTTACGAAGAAACCAACTTTCATAATTTCTGTTTTAAAAAAATATAGGGTCCCCTAAAGTGAGAAAATTTGAAGTTTTAAGCAAGTGCAAAAACTACTTAATATTTTGAGCTTAAATTTTGGATTCCCACATAAAAGCTCTTCTAGATTGTTTTTCTGTTAAAATTTAATATGGTTTCAGATCATATTTTTTCAAAAAATATTAAAATAATTCATAAAAAAACTAAAATTACATTTTAAGTGTTGTAAAGGGCGTTTTTATTATTGAGTCGATTCATATTTTGATATAAAAAAGCAATGTTTCCCGTGCCTAATCTAGTTTTTGTGTTATGAGTAAAAATATCAAAATACGTTTTAACATTACGAGAGGAATTTTTCAAAACTCGATTCTGAAGTAACGGCTGGATCGAACTAAACAAAACTTTGCATACAAAGTTAAAAAAGGATGCTGATCACAAATATGTGATAAAAAAAGGGGGGTTCTCATTGAAAAATTTGAAGTTGATGCTCGTTTTAATATGAAGACGACCCTTAAACAATAATTTTTTAACATAGTTATGTAGAGCTTTTTATTCCTGAAACAATGACACCTTACACGTGTCTCTAGTGTCAATAGTCTTTGAATACGATCGAGTGTTTCGTTTTTTTTTTTCCTATGACTGTACCTAATGTCACAGCTTTGCAAAACAAATTGGCCCCATTTCTCGAAACTTATTTTTCCAGTTAAATTTTTATCTCTTTCCCAGTTACTAGATGGTGGACCAGTTTGAAAAAATATACAACAGATGAAAGTTGCACGAATATTGCTTGTTTTTTGACGCATAGCCTGCTAGCTCTTCTGTTGCAAAAATAGTCTTAAGTTCCTCATTGTGCACCTTAAATTGAGAAAACTGTTTGGATTTTTGAAACCACCTTTTCTAAGAGCCAACTGCAGGGTCCAAGCAATGTAACATTTGTTACAAAGTAACGATTGATTGCACTTTAGTTAACACAAATTAATTATTTTTTCCATGTATTTTCTACTGTTTGTCAAAAATTAATTTTTTGTCATTTTGTGAGTTTTTGCCAGTTTCTGCCGCAAATGTGGCAGAAACTGGTTTTTGCCATGCCGGTTTTAACCGGTTTCTACCAGTGGTTTTAACCGCCTTGGCAGAAGCTTGCCAACCCTGCCCCCCATATATCTTCATAAATGAGGAAGAAATTCAATACACCAATTGCGTAATATACCTCGGCATTCACTTCGATAGCAAGCTCACCTTCAACCTTCAAACTCCATGTTAAAGAGGTTGTTAAAAAAGCAAAAATAAAAATGGGATATGTACTCTCTATTCTCAACAGCAAACACCTTAGCACCAAAACAAATTACTGTTATACAAAACTGTCATTCGTCCTGCCCTCCTTTACAGTATTCCTGTTTGGGGACAGGCTGCTGAAACAAATCTAATGCCTATTCAAAACCTTCAAAACATCACACTTGAAAAATTTTCTAAGCTCCATACTATGTTTCAAATAAAACTGAACAACGATGTAAATTTTCAAAAAATCACTTCATATAGTGTTGAATCATCTACAGACTTTTTCACAAAACTTGAATTTCATAACAACTCTAAACTAATCTTGTTTGTCTCTCGCAAATTTGTAGAAAGGGACAGCATAACTGAAAATGATTTTGAAGTTCTTAAGAAATCCCAACCAAAGAAAAATCAAGTTCCCCAGATTTGGGTTGATGGAATAAACGACTCTGATAGTCGATTAAAATTGTTTTCTGAAGTGGCGCAATTACCGGCAAAATGAAACATGATAAGATTATTTGCTCCATGCCTACTTTTAAAGCCCATAAAAAATTAAAAACGTACCTTGACGAAAATTACATAGTTAATCACATTCTTAGATTACCAGAAGAAAAACAACTTAAGATTGTTATCCCTGAATTACCCATTCAAACAAACTAATATGGATTGGATTTCTGATAATCTAACCATACTAGGATTTGTCCCCCAACATATAACGCAATTGAGTGATTCCATACCAACTCAACCAATGAGGGTTGCATGACCGACTCGGATTTTCTTTAAATTTGGTACACAGATTGATGATATAGAGGCATGAAAAAGTCAAAATTTTTAGGTTCCTGCTCGTCTTATTTTTTGAGATATGGGTCCTCGAAGTTTGTCCACCCGCTCAAAATGCCAAGAAATTGATGTTATTTAGTTTTTTTTTCTTAAAAATTCTACGCATGCAATATAGAAGTGTTTGATATCTATGAAAACTAGTCACTTCAGGCATTCAGAAAAAAAAATATTACAATGTTTAAAATGAAAACGGTTAGGGTACAGTACTCTTAGAAATTGCTACCACAACTATTTGATTTTGCCGATTTCGCTGAAATTGAGACAATGATTCCAAAAAAAGGGAAACAAAACCAATGGTTTGCTCACTTTCTGGTAGTGTACTGGTGTTCCCCATAAATAATTACACAATAAATTATTTGGATTTCACACTCCTTCTTGGAAATATTTAAGCTGAAAGACAACCGATAAGGCAAAAAAACGCAATTTTGACCATATTGGCAGCTATTTTTCTCCTAAAGGGGAACTAGGAACTTGCTATTTTTTCTTAAATAAGCTATTGATATGTTAGCTATTCACAGGAAAAGAGTTTACTTTTAGTTATTACTTGCATGAATAGATAGCATATGCATGTTTTCCTCGAATACCATATGTACTGTAAAAACGATTCAGAAACGTTACTGAGAAATAATAGGCAGCTGATGTGCCCAATTTTTGCTAGTAACTTATCTCGCAAAAGCCAGGAACGTTTTCCGTTAAAATTCAGTAACCTTCCAGAAGTTATCCTGAAAAATGCAGAAAGCTTCCCGTGTTTAGCCAGTAGTTCAGAATAATCAAAAGCAGGGATAACATATGAGCTCCAAAAGCAGTGTTGCTAGCATGACCGAAGTTAAGCCGAAATTGCAAGCAAGTATCAATAATCTCACTCGCAATTCTTGCATAGCAACGTAGCCCATACTCATTCGCTCCCTTTGGGAGCTTAACTAGCATATGGGCAGGCTGTAATTGGTCGGAAACCCATCCATTTTATAAATGCGCTCAGTCAATCCTTAAACTGGGAGCTAAAAACATTTTTCACAACAGTGAAAAATCTGCATTCGTGCTACTTGTTGCAATTCAGGAAACTTTTTGACAATGATACTTGATTTTTCCAGGAAGTGGGTAAAAACCATTAAAATGCTGAAACGTAACAATGAAATACCCAGTAACGTTTCGGAACTTTTTTACAGTGTGCTTGTGTTCGTTCCCTCAGATTTTACAATAATAAAAAATAAAAATAATGCATTTTTTCTTGTTCTATATCTAGAAGAATTCAAAAAAATTAACATATTACTGCATTTAAAAAATATTTTTAAAAAAATTCCGCATTTTATAACTATATTAGACATTTGATGAAAGCAGAAAGTAGATTTTTTTTCCCAAAACTGAACAATTTGCATTCAGAATTATAAAAAACTAAATAATTTTTTTTTAAAGTTAGTTTAAAAACAGGAATTATAAATATTTATCTCATAAGCAATATAAGTTGAAATTAGCATAATATTGAAAATTGATACATACATAATTTTATTCAGCTGCAAGCGTAAGTCCCTGAATTTTTTTTCTTCCCTACAGCAGATACTTAGCAGATTAGATATGTTTGCAGACACAATAGATACCAAACGCATAGGTTTACTAATCGGAATAAATTTATGGTATTCTCTTGTAACCTCAATTGTTGCGGCAAAAGCTAGTCAATCAGAAAGCAATTCTCTTGTTTTTGCTACATGTTCATCAGATGCGAAGAAAAATTTGATCATTTTAAAATTGCCTTCAAAATAGCGAAACAAATCTTATGGAGAAAGTATCTGATCCTTAACAGGACGTTGCAGCTAGCACGGTAAACAGATCTTTTAACTGGGCCTCCAATGGCATCACACGGGCTTTTGCCATGGGAGGTGGCAAAAAAATGCCACTCCGCATCTAATTCGAAATCATCTTTGTGGTAGCATAAATTTTAAAAGTTTTTCTTGCTTTTGTATTGCGCTGAGCTATCGTCACTGAAATAAATTATTGTCTTTATGTTTGAGTGTAATGATGTTAAGTATGGAAGTACAAGCCTTTGAAATGTAGCTACTGCCACCGTATCATGTTTCAAACAGTCACTGATAATGCACATGGAAATTACTTTTGTGCAATCATTTGACCGAACATACGCTACAAAAGGATGGAGAGTAGCTTGAGTGTCTTCGAAGTGATACCCATGTATTGCATCCTGTACGATAAAACTAAAATTTTCAGAAAAATCAAGCAATAAAATGCACTCATCTGGTTTTAGATCTGATTTTCTTGTTTTCAAATATTCTGATTGAGATTTTGCAATGTAATGGTGTTTTGCCAAAGCTTTCATTTTCAATAAAAATTCAGATTTAATATCGGGTACAGACAACTTAATTGAAATGAGTGTTGACCGGTCTGTAGTTATCCACTACTGAAAAGTCACCTCAGATTCTTCATCATAATCGTCCATTAATATGTCTGAAAATTCTTCAAATTTGGTTTGGAGTGGGCACTGTGAACAAAGTCCTAGCATGCATTCTTCATTGGTAATGTCACACACATAATGAGACAAAATATCTGTAATTGATGGATTAGCACATCGTTTCAGAGAAGCTATCATTAGCTTCATAATTTGGTGAATCACACAGACACAGACCGAGTGTGTTCCACTACTACCAGCTAAGACTATTACACACCATTTTGACCGTAGATCAGCAAATTTTGAAAACTCAATCTTGTAATTAGGGTATTCCTTTTTAAACAGTGCGTACGCTTCTTTACGATTGCACAAAATGAGATGCTTCTGTTCTGCTTCTTTACTTTGTCCAGGCTGTCGCACAGATGTATAATCGTTTTTACCGGGACAGATTCTGCTAACATTGAGACTTTTTGTTATTGTTAAGTCTAAGGGGACGAACACAAGCATATGGTATTCGAGGAAAACATGCATATGCTATCAGTGGGATATCTCTTTATGCAAATAATAACCAAAAGTACTCTTTTCCTGTGAATAGCTAACATATCAGTAGCTTATTTAAGAAAAAATAGCAAGTTCCTAGTGCTCTCCCTTTAGGAGAAAAATAGCTGCCAATATGGTCAAAATTGCGTTTTTGTGCCTTATTGGTTGTCTTTTAGCTTAAATATTTCCAAGAAGGAATGTGAAATCCAAACAATTTATTGTATAATTATTTATAGGAAACACCAGTACACTACCAGAAAGTGAGCAAACCATTGGTTTTGTTTCCCTTTTTTGGAATCAATGTCTCAATTTCAGCGAAATCGGCAAAATCAAATTTTTGTGGTGGCAACTTCTAAGAGTACTGTACCTTAACCGTTTTTATTTTAAACATTGTAATATTTTTTTTCTGAATGCCTGGAGTGACTAGTTTTCATAGATATCAAACACTTCTATATTGCATGCGTAGAATTTTTAAGAAAAAGAAACTAAATAACATCAATTTCTTGGCATTTTGAGCGGGTGGACAAACTTCGAGGACCCATATCTCAAAAAATAAGAGGAGCAGGAACCTAAAAATTTGGACTTTTTCATGCCTCTATATCATCAATCTGTGTACTAAATTTAAAGAAAATCAGAGTCGGTCATGCAACCAACTTTTTTTATTTTGGTTGAGTTGGTATGGAATCACTCAATTGCATAAAATTGGCCAGGAAAAAAATAAGCTGCCCTTGTTTCTCATTTATTTGAAAGACAGGATCAAGACACTAATGATAAAATTTGATCACTTGAGAGATTGGGGAATCATATTATCACCTTTGAATCACTCAGAAAAAAAAAAAAAAGACATTACGCAGTGTTGGAACTGCCAAGGGTTCCTTCCCCCCCCCCCCCATTTGCCTTGTTTGTGCAGGACAGCATAAAACTAAAGATTGCCGAAAACCTCAAACGTACAACCCTCATATTTACACTCTAAGAGTAATCGAGCAAACTTAAGGAATTGCCGAAAACGACAAAATCGTATTAATTCTATGAATCGAAATAATAAAACTGAAACTTGCACTAATTCGGGACTTTTTCCCAAAATTTCTAGCGCTGTTAATGCTATTCAGCAGCTCCCCCCTGTTTCAAGTAAATCAAATAATAACGTTATTGATACGTTAACAATTACCCTCCAGAAATTGCTGTTAGAACTGCGTAGTTAGTTTAATTACTTTTGTGTTTTTTTTTTTTATTACCAGTGCATTTTCATTCCTTTTCGAATACTAACAAATTAATTCTTTCCACTATTACTATGCGCTGAGTAGGCGTGGCTTTTAGCGGCGGATTTATGGCCGTCCAATGAGCACGCTACTTCACAACTCTGACGGTGTTTATTGCTTGTTTCGGCTGAAGATGCATTTCATATGATTCAGTTTTTTCGCATGAATACTTATTGACAGTGTCCTGCTTTTAGCCTCTTAATAATTTTAATTATTAAATAACTTTTGCCTTTTTTTTATATATAGACGTGGACCTAACCTGCGATCTTCAAGTAAAATGTAGTTAGGCTTAAAACCTAATTTATTAGGCTATTGCCTACTATTATTTAACTTTTAAGTATAATATCTTAATTGAGACTGTTCAAAATAACTTATCTGCTCTTGTAACATCGACGGCCGCCTACGGCGGGCGCACATCCGAATGAGGTCTTTGAAATAAAAGCTATATTGAAGTAGATTGCGTGCGCTACGATTTAGACGCTCTAATCAAAATCCTCATCGCTCATGCATTGGTTTCTTAGAAACGAATCGCCGACCTTCGGCGTCGCTTATCGCCGAGAGGAAAACTTGATTCTTCTGCGCATGCACGCCCGAGCGAAATCGACGTCGTGAGTGGCGCGCCGGAATCACTTGACTTGGATTTCAGCGTCACGCCGAATAGCGACGCCAAAGCGCGCTGATTTCGCTTCTAGGAAACCAGAGCTTTAGTGTCTTCGCAAAAGCGCTCGGTAGTGCTTAATCTATCATTTTCAAAAGGAAAGGGCACAATATTCCAGCGAGTTACCAGTTTACATTTGCGGCAAGGGCCTGAAAATTGTATAAACTTCATTTTTACATTAAACATTACATTTTTTTGTTTTTGAGGGGTGACATCATGAATCATCATACCAGGTGACACCCGTGCTATGAACCTCACTGAACATAAAAACAAGTTTTGTAATAATAAGTACCATTTTTCTCTTTTTTTTAATTTCATTTTATTTTATTTACGTATTTTACATTTTCCTTATTCCTTTTATTTTTGCAAAGAAAAATATTATGTTCAATGTTCATTATGCTTGAGCGCGAATAAGCGTTTTTTTTTTCTTTTTCTTTTTCTTTTTTGAGCCAAAGAACTGCGTAAAATATATATTTTATTCATTCTCCAATAACAAACAGTAAATTAAAACTGAAACTCGGAGACAAGAAAAAAATAATAATACTCTCAAATGAAAGTACATTCTCTAATTGCGTTAGGTAAGAGCTCACATTTGCATTATTTATTTATTTGAAACCAAATCAGAAGGAGAGTCAACTTCGAATATCATATTTTGAAAGAAAAAAAATCTAGTTCCCAACTACGTTAGGAAGTTAGAAGTCACAAATATTTAATAAATGCCTGCTGTTCTGGCAAATTATATTTGTTATTTAGTCTTTAAAGAAAAAAAACTGAAGCTTCACGGACGGAGACCAGAATATGAATATTTAAAAACCTAAAGAACCTATCTACATGTTGTATTTCCCATCATAAAATATGAATATGAAATACACAAAATGTGGTTTTTTATTTCGATTTAATTACTTATGACATTTTGACTTTCTAAATAGAATTCTGAAGCGTGCAGAACATTTCTAAGAAATCCCATCTATTAAATTTAACTGACTAGATAATTATTAATGTCTTTACTGTAAAAAATATTTTAATTAAACTATCATGCCAAAGAGCAGAATAAAAAGTTTAAAATAGAAGCTGATAAAACATCTTTTAAAGTTCCTAAAATATTTTTTAATTATTTTTTTCACAATTATCCAGAAATCTTTCATTTTAATCTGATAACTTTAAAATATAACATGGGTAGGTATTAAATGTCATCAGCTTTAAAAATTTGAAAATGGGGTCGTTTCCAAGATTTTAAAAGTATTTTTTCCGAATGAACATGCCCAAAAACATAGGATCTGACCATTTTTTAAATAATTCGACTAAGTTTAAAATTTTGAAAAAATTATATTAATCAGTACGCTTTCATTGTTTACGTTTCTGCCGATGACTTCACAAATGATGAAATGACATTCACTGTTGCCATTCACAGAGCCGAATATTTAATTTGCTTCTTTGCTCACATGTGTTGGCAACGATGTGGTTGATAGCAAGCGTAGAGCATGATATTTAATTCGCTTCTTGATTATCATTACGTGGAAACGCGGTAGACAGATCCGCCAAAGTACATCATTTGTGACGTCATAAAGACCACGCTTTATTTTCAAAGTCGGACATTTAAAAAAATTGAATAAAAATTAAGCGTTGAGAAAATAAAAGTTTTTTTCTCGCTACATGTTTTTTTTTTTTTTGCTTATTCCATCCATTTCAGTGACTGAAAGTAGTACTTTTGACTGAAGGAAATAACCCCATTGAAATAAAACGGTGTCTACTCTTTTCTTCAACTTAACTTACTCTTGTAGTAATCGAATCATTGTACATTAGTTACGTATTCGATTGCTCATGAAACAGATTTTTTAGAAATAGATTTTTTTCAAAGTTCATTTGAATAATTGATGCTCACTGATAATAATAACTGATGCTAATAACTGATGCTCTATGATTGATTTCCCATTTACAGCTTCTTGTTTCATTGTAATTTGACTTGCCTAGGTTTTTTTTTTTTTTTTTTTTCTTTTTTTTTCTAAAGTGAACATTTTCCTGCGAGGGTTTTCAAATTCTGACCGGCAAACTTTTGTGGGTTTTATTTGACGAAAGGTCGCACAATCGCTCTTCTCGCTTTCTTTCTTTCTCGTCTTCCGTGGTTGCATTATGTCATTACAAAAGGCTCGATAAATAATCTAGCCAGCTGGTTGACGATGAAAGATTTTTTCCTATCAGTAGAGGCAAAGTGATACAAGAAATCGTACTAACTGGCCTCGTAAACCTACTGGCTGTTAATTTTTAGAAATATATAAGAAAAGTAGGAAAATGATATATATATATATATATATATATATATATATATATGTATGTGTGTGTGTTTTGAGTCGGAATCGACTTGTTTTAGGGTGACTCCGACTCTTTTGTGTAACTTTTCCCCGACAGGAAACTTGCAGCTAAATTTTGCTTGATATATAATTTATTTCTTTGTGAAATTCTGAATTTTATTTTTGAAAGTGTAACGAAGAACTAATGGAGCGTGGAAAGCAAAACAGGAAAAATGACAGACGCAGTAAAATTTAAATCCGACACCAAAACTGGAACAAAAAAAAAAAGACTTCACGTTAAAAAAATAAAAAATAAAAAAAAACTGGGGGAAAATCAGGAAATCGATCGTCTGTGTTTTCCAGCTATCGTTCCGTGGAGGCTTTATAGGGAGAAAATTGCCAGTTACGTGTCGGAATCATTCCCATCGGGGTAGACGCGGAAGCGATCTTGGCGCCAAGTTTATTAGTTGGCTTCTGAGACTCGGTTGCTGATGTCTGCCGTGGAATAAAAAAGAAGAGAAGAAACAAGATACCAATAAAAATTGTGAAAATAGTGGAAAGTATCAGTGGGATAGGGAAAAAAATGCTGGGTTAATTTTTCGTTTCGTAGGTTCAAGAAAATGATGTTTGTTGCACCTGTTACAGAAAATGAATATACAGTGAACGCCGGTTGATTGAATCAGTGGTTAATTAAATCAACACCGATTTAATGAATCACTTCGTCAAAAACAAAACAATACCCGACTTTAAATTAAAAATTATCATATAAGCTCTTTGTTTCAATATGGTTAAAGTGAAAAACCAATGTAAATAAAGCACAAATTTTGAAGAAAAATTTTGTTCAAAATTTTTGCTTTATTTACGTTGGTTTTTCACTTAAAAGTATTTATAGCTCCCAGTTTAAAGATTAACTGAGAGTATATCATAAAGTGTATCGGTTTTAATTTCGAACACGCCTCGTCCAGACTCATAAAGTTTTCAAAGGGAGCGACTAAGTCTCTGTACTACGTAGCTGTGCACGAATTTGCAATAAAGTGTGATGCTTGATAGTTACTTGCAATTTTGGCTCAGCTTTGGCCGTGTTCGCAACGTTGCTTTTAGAGTTATGTTTTCCGTATCTAAGAATACTCAGAAGTTCTAGAGACATGACTGGCTTAAACGGAAAGATTTCTGGATTTTTCAAGATAATTTCAGGAAGGTTACTGAATTTCAGCGGAAAACGTTCCTGGAAATTGCGAGATATATTACTTGCAGAAATTGGGCTCATTAACTGCCTATTATTTTCCAGGAACGTTTCGGAATCGTTTTTACAGTGTACTTACACATGAACCCATCGTTTTAACATTATTACCAATCATGTATGGAAGATTTATACATGTAAGCACGCCCCCCCCCCCCCCCCCCCCCCCCCGGCGCTTACCCACACATTTTCATGTTAACTTTTCAGATAAAATTACTGTCAAATATCTATAACTTACATGTGATGCATTACTAATAATGCAGCAAATATAAAATACTATTAGACTCCTTTAACTTTAGAAAATTTTTGGACAGCGTTAGACAGGCTTGGACGGTAAAAATCACCTCCAAAACCTGTTTCGGACATTAAAAACCCGTGCTCTGAAAGGAGTGTTGAACAAATTTAACTACATTAAAAAAGACCATTTAGTTTAACCATTTAACTAGAGCGTGGTCAAGGGGAGGATTTTAGAGGTTAAACCCTTCACAATGGAGAAAAGAAAATCAAAACAAAAAATAAATATAGCTTGACTAAAATGAGCTCTAATGTTAAAGTTTAAGAGCAACTTTTTTAAAAAATTATTATTGAGCAATCACGATTGCTTATTGTTCTCACTTGACCGTTTTTGGCGTCCGTGCTTTTTTCAGCTTGGACCAGGCCTGCAGCACCACCGTCCACCGGCGGCGGCGCGGCTGGTCCTGAGCACTGTCCCCCGAAATCCACTTTTGCTGGGCGGTGGCGTCTATGTCCCACACACACACACACACACACGAACGCCTACACACACACACGAACGCCTACACACACACACGAACGCCTACACACACACGAACGCCTACACACACACACGAACACCTACACGCACACGCACGTACACAACACTCACTCACACACATGCATACATACACCTACGCACCCACACACATGCGCCTACACAAACACACACGCTCGTGATTGCGAAAAACATAATTTGAATTCAAGATGCCAAAAATTCAAATTAATTTTTATTTTATTAGTTTTTTTTTTTTTTTTTCTTTTTCTCTTCAGTTTACTTTTTCTATTATAGTCCCTACGTTCTGCATCGGATCTTTAATTGCTTCGAAACACAATGAAAAATAATGGTAAATATTTATAAGTTATCATACTTCTGCTTTTTAATCGTTGCCAAAAAAGAAACAATAAGTAAATGAAATAATAATAAATTTAACAAATTAATTTTAAGGCTGCACTCAAGCAAGCATATATTTGTGGACGTCTTTCAAACTTTCTTTTTTCAAAATACTTGTTAAAAATTGCTGTTAAATTCGAGGATACAAATTAAAAATATTGAAAAAAGATTTATAGCAAATATAGAAGCTATTGTTTCTTTATGTGCAATACATTGATATTAAAACATAAGTCAATACCGCTTTTTTTTTCCTTGAAAAAAAAGAGGTAACAAGTAAATATGTTTGAAATTTCAAAAGACATACTTCAAATAAATTTCAAAACGTAGAAACTTTAAAATAAAACATAAGAAATTTTTTTTTTTAATTCGAAAGACAATTTCTATGAGCATGTTTCGCAATGCAAAGTATGAAATGGAATAAGTGTATGATTTCTTCACTGAAACACTCAAACATTGAATTTGATCTTAATATCTTCAATGAAGGCATTCAGAAATAACATAAACATGAAGATTCTTCATGTTATTTCTAAAGAAGCCTCTAAAATTAAAATTTGAAATTTGAGAGAAGAAATATAGGTGGTATAGTAAAAGCTATTCGTATACCGCCTATTTATTCTATTAAATTTTTAATTTATGCGAGCTGACAACGCGGATAAGAATGAAAATAACAATAAAACTCCTCCTTTTATAAAATACTGGACACGGGCCTGTAACTACCAGTTACATTTCTGCTTTTTGCTGGTATATGTTAAAACAATTGCCGAAATTTGATGTTCGCTTCGAAATCAAAAACCCAAGTCTCAAAAGCCTTTAATGCAAGTCTTATAAGTCTTTAATGGAGATTTTACGTTACTACAGGTAAGAAAAAAGCCATCCTTTTTGCTGACTGGAACACCTCCCCCCACTCAAACTGTACGGAGATACAATTCTCTACTCTGAACTGTGCGAGAGAACCGTTCTCTCGAAACTTGTAGTTGTGTTGGTGAGCTTTTTGCACTGATGAAGAGGCTCCATTGTAGCCTTGAAATAGCTATATGCTGTATTTTCTCCAATATTTGTGCTTTATTGACGTTGTTTTTTCACCTTAATCACGTAATTCGATAGCTCCGCATATGTCACAACAAAATAGCTATAGGCTCTCTTCGAGCTGAATGCTGAGGGATGGAAACAAGTGGAAGAAAAAAAATATCCGTACCTGTGTTTGAGGTTGCTGAGGATATAGTTGTTTAGTAGTTTTGCATGCATTTCGTGCTAGCTTTTAAGGTTTTTTATTCATGCTGAAACCGAAATAAAAAATAAACCATCTACTAAGGAATTCACTTAAGTGATTGCACACAATTACCGTAATTTCAAAGTTAAGAGTTAAAAGAACCACTAACAAAAAACATTGGCTAGGAAAGAATTTTACAAAGAAGAGGAAAAATTATGTGAGGAACTATTTTTAATGATGACCGTATTTAAGCATTTAAAAACGATATAATCCATACTAATATTATAAAGAGAGAGAGAGAGCGGATTTTTGTATGTTTATATGTTCGAGGTAAACTCCAGAACCACTGCAACTATTTGAAAAAAATTGTTCACTACATGAAAGGTGCATTCTTGCTGATTGACATAGGCTATAAATTATGCATATATGTACTTATACTAATTTTTTAAATCAATAGTTTGTCTTCACTACCAGTTCATGTTTCGTACTGTTTTATTCTTATCGACGTAAATACTAACCCTCGTTCTACTGCAACGGAAACAGTCATAGAAGCAAAAGGTTCTCTTTGAGTTGAATGCTGAGGGTTGAAAACATGTGAGAGAATTAAAAAATAATGATGTCAGCATAAGAACCGCTAAAAGCTTTACGTTGTATTTGAGGCGGCGGAGAATAGGGTGCATAGCATTCCATTGACCTTAGACTTAGACATAGCAAATCATTTAGAGTGACCGAACATGCTTCAAACTTTATTTAAACGAATTATAACTGAGATTCATTTAGGACAAATTAGTTTTCGAATTCAAGTAGTGCAGGTAAACGCTATTAATCCATGTTTATAAAAGTTATAATTTTGCATGCATTTCGGATTTGCCTTTTAGTTTTTTTATTCATACTAAAACCGAAATGAAAAACATCTGCTAAGAGACTTAAGTACATGTAGTTTCGAAAATTCTCAACTCTAAGAGTAATTACGCATAAGTACCGAATATTTATATATATAAAAATCTCGTGTCACGATGTTTGTTCGGGGTAAAACTCCGAAACTACTGAACCGATTTTTATCAAATTTCATAAGTATCTGTAATTTGGTCCAACTTAAAAGATAGGATGGTTTTTATAATTTTTTATTGCAGATAAAATGTTTATTATACATTAATAGTGTGTATTTGTTCATTGTTTGGTTTTGTACATTCTTAATAGATGACGCTGTAAGTTGATTCATCCTCAAAAAATTTATTCTGAAGTCAATTCAAATTTACAAATGATACTATGTTAAGGGTATTGATGATTATCAATAATATCGCCGTAGAAAGGAAGAGTATACAGACCACACTTTTCAATGTAAATGTCAAATTCTACAAATAAAGTTGAAATTGATAAGCTGCGAGTATTTCCATACTAACCACTGCTTTTAAAAACATATGAGGCTCATATAAATGTCGAATTTCGAAATTCCGAGAGATCCATAAAATACTTTGTCAAATACGTTACAAAAGATCCTTATTAGATAGCATTAAAAATCCGAAATGTCACTGTTTATTTTCGTGGAACATGTTGCGATTTCACAGGCCATCAACAATTTTATTTGGAACTGGAGTATCTGCGTCAAAAAGTTTCCTGAATTGCTACAAACGTCATGAATGCAGACTTCTCACCATTGCGAAAAATACTTTTAGCTCCCAGTTTAAAGATTAACTGAGCGTATTTATTAATTGTATCGACTTCAGGTCAATAACGTTCCGTCTGCATCGCCTAAGCTTGCAGAGAGAGTGAATGAGCCTCTGGATTCCGTGGCTTTGGAAGAATCACAGGTGATTTAGACTCATAGTACTTGCTCGCAATTCTGTCTTACCTTTCGTCATGCTTGCGGTAATACTTTTGAGGCTTTCTTGGAAAAATAGAAAGGTGTCAAGCCTTCAGAAAAAACTTCCCCTAAGTTTTTTTCTGAAGGAGGGGGGAGGGGGTCCAGAGACACGATTGGCAGATTACTGAATTCTTCAAAAAGATTCCCGGATAATATTAGGAAGGTTAAAGAATTTTAGTGATGAACTGACTTGACTACCGTTGTCGTGGTCCGCCCAGACTGACGTAACTTCCAATGGAAGTGAGTGTCTGGATTCCGTATCTTTCCAAGAGTAACAAGCAAGCAAATCTTAGCAGTGGCTATGGTAGCGATAATGCTTTTGGTACTTTCTTTTTGGTGAGTCGAATAATGTGCCAAGCTATTATTACTTTTAGTCTTACTTCGGTTCTCTCTAAAGGTTTCAGAGAAATGATTGTCTCAAATCGGAGAGGTTTCGGAATTCTTCAGAAAGACTTCAGGATAATTTTAGGAAGGTTTCTGACTTTTAGTGGGATACGTTCCTATTTTTTTGCAATACATGTAACTTTCAGAAATTAGGTGTATTCCCTGCCTATTTTTTTCAAGGACGTTTCTTAATTGTTTTTACACTGTTGAATAAAATCAAAAAAAATCATGGAAGCCACGCAAACAAAAAACAGAACACTCATCCATCTTGGACATAATTAAAAATTAAAGCCAAGACATTGGGACCAATACTCCATCCAAAACAAGACTGTGCATCCAAAACAAAGCGACTGATGTTTTCGTATTTGTTTTCGTTACACATGCTCGAAAAGACAGGAATATTTGCGGACCGTTAATTGTCGAGTGTTTAATACGATGCATTTCGCGAATTGGTATTATTGGTAGACCACAATGATTGGGAGTTGTGTTTTCTTTTACAGGTTTTGCATAACGAGAAACAGTATTCGTCCACTGTTTAAGATAATTTTGACGACATAATATCCAACACAATCATCATTTCTGCGGGGAAGCTACATAAATTTTATGTTTGAAGATGTGCTCCATAGAATTAAACAAACACACCGACGTTCAAATTTAAGAGTTTATACCAAAGATGTATAATGAAGCTTTAGCGTTGATTGAAGATTTATGCATTTCAATTTCAAATTTGTTGTTTAGTCATTATGGTGTGATATCACCTGATCGATTGGTCACCGACTTAGTTAACACTGATTTACAACGAGAAAAAACAGTGCAATGACGCTCTCTTAGCTACAATTATTGTGAATAATGAGCCATAACTGACAGCTGAAAAGAAAATCATAATCACATTGTGCTGACCGTTGATGCTGAACAAGGCTATACAGTTTTCGATAAAAACAAAGCCGTAACCATTCCAACTGAATGTTTAAATTTTCTGGATATACCAGGAATGCCACTAGACAATTTCAGGTAGAAAATTCTTTCACAAATTCTTCTTTTTCACAGTTAAAACCCACCTCGATTATGCAACAGTACACGTTTCTTCAGCAAAATTTCAACACTTTTGACGGAAAAGTTTAAAGGAGAAATTGTTGTGTTGCCACGTAAGCGATTAATAGCGTCAAAATTTTCAAACACATTTGGAAGGCTTCAATTTCCGATTTGTTTTGCTTTTGAAAAGACCATAAATAGATCTCAAGACCAAACAATGCTTGTTTTTGAATTGGACTTGAAACATACATGTTTCTCTTATGGGTATCTACCTATCGCCTACTCGCAAGTGGGAAAGTTATCATACCTATTCGTGTTAGCAAAAGACAGGTTAAGCAAGAATATTGTGCACAACTCAGTGCTTAGATAATTTTCAGTTTTCAAATAATAGAAACAATAGATCGAAGTCAAAGTTATCTACCTCATTTATAAAATTTAATTTTTATATGTTTTTAATTTATTTAATGTAGTTTGAAAAGAAGGCATTGATTACAAACTATAGAGAAATCTGAGATGAATAAAAAATAGTGAACATTCTAAATGTGTATGTTGGCTTATGCTTAATTTCTACGTTCCAATATTTTACAATTAGTGTCGATATTTACTATCACTTTTAAGTTATTTTGCTTTTATTTTTGGCCGAAGTCATACTTGCAAACTTTACTAAGCGTAAGTATAGTGCTTTTACCATTGAACCTTTAAGTAATACTTACTAAATTCAATTAGTACTTGCTTCAGCCTATAAAAACGCTCATTATCAATCTCACATGTTTTAAAATTGGACAGACTATTTTAAGCTTCACTAAGAATATTAATTAGATTCTATCAAAATATTGAGTAAAAGAATATTTTAATCCAACTACTTCGCCACAGCAACGCGTGGCTGGGTCAGCTAGTATTTAAATATAAGAGTGAAAACAATGACGAACAAAGAACATTAAAAACAAAAGAAATTATTGACAAAGAGGAAAAAATAAATAAAAACTCTTTGGAGAAATATTCTTCATGATGACCGTATTTAAGCATTTAAAACGATAAAATTAAATCATATTGCTGACAAATCTGTAATCAGAAAATATTAGAAAGAAATTGCCAAAAAAAAAAAAAGAAGTAGAGCCATGTGAAAAAAGCGAGTAAGAGAGGTTGAAATTCATCCCGGGATTGCCCTTGGTAGAATTTATAATACAGTAGACCCGCGGAAATCGAAACAGCGTAAATTGAGACCTAATAATAGTGTTAAAATAGGGGTTTGGTTCCCTAGATAACAAAATATTTCATTCTAGTGATAACTAACTGTATAATAAGTTTAAAGTATACTTATGTCGACTTTCATGTATAACATGCAAAAAGAAAACATAAATTTTTATCGTGTTCTGTTTATAAAGAGGAGCTGGTTATGATAGTCTTTTGGCAATTTTTCTCTGTAGTTCTTTGCAGAGCATTAACGCATCTATGATCACTTGCGTCATTTCCATGATAGAATCTTCGTTCACTAACAAAGAAGAAAGATCATTTCTATTGTCAAGGAATGGCTCAAAATTTTCAATGTGAATGTGTTTGGTTGTGTGTCGCTGACGTCGGTATCCTCGTTGGTTTTGGCCTCCTTTGCCACTCCTAAAAGCTCTTCTTCCAGTGAGTTCTGAACTGTGTGAGATTAATAACTTTACTTCTGGAAATGTCTCCAGTGGCCCAAGCTCGATTATTAGCACGTTCAAATGCAGTTAGTTGATTAGGCGTTATCTGCAATATTTAGGAGTTTGTTTTTGAAAGAGGGAAAAATTTAATCAGTTTGCATTGCCACATCCGCGTAAAACCGAAACTCATCCGCATAAAATAAAATATGTGTCAAATCTTAAACCGCGTATAATTGAAACCGCGTGAAATAAACCAGCATAAAACGAGGATCTACTGTATTCATTCTACAATACAAGCCAAACGGAATTTCGTCACTTAAGAATTCATTTAGATTATTTTCGTGTTCGAACATATTTAAAAAGTCGTTTGGCAGTTAAAGATCTTGCCAACCTATCAATGACCATGTATAGAACTCGGTCTTATGGAGGAAGACAAACCTTGGAAATTAACTTTATTTGATACCTGTAAATGTCTGACTCCGTTCCTAAACTCCGAGAAATGCTTATAACTATTTTAACTTTTATGACAGATTTTGAATTCTATTGCTTCATGGCAAACATTTAAAAAAGATCTCTTTGACGACATATTGCGAGAGAGCGTCAGCAGAAATACTAAGATTGTCGTTCAATGTCAAACGATATAAACCAAAATGTCATTATAAAAAAAGCGGAAACTCAATAGAGGGCTTTAGTTTGCCATCGCCGCAGCGAATCAATGACGATAATAAGGTAAAAACAATTTAGTTCAAGAAAACCAGGAACGCAAATTAATGTTTTTTGGCATACCCGGTGGAAATGGAAAACTTAATAAATTAAACACTAGCCAAAAATCGATCAACAGTCAGACTGGCTTGTGCGATATTTTTTTATGGAACTGTAGGGTAGGATGAATTTCCGATGAGCCATTGTGGCCCATTGTTTATTCACCAATTCATTTTTTATTTGACTGAAGCTTGGTTAAAAAAAATGTCGATACATTCGTTTCAACGGCCCTCAGTTAGGTAAATCATAATGCAGAACATTGGATGTTCTTAAATAATATTCAAGCATTGCATTTGCATTCAGAATTTTGCCGAAAAAAAAAAAAAAAAAAAAAAACCTTTTTGAAACCTTTATTCTATTTTTTCACTAATAATTTTTATGCCACCTTCTTAAGATCGTGAAGGTTTCCTTTCTTTTTTTTTTTTTAACCACGAAATTGTTGGCCCGATTTTTGAAAAACTAGGGGGGGGGGGCAACACCTTTCTTAGCGAAAGCCCTGGTGCGCCCCCCCCCCTCCCCAATGTTTGGTCACGCTACGTTCCTGTTGCAGATTAGTCAGTTAATTCATCCAAAATAATTTTTTCAAGGTACCGCCCACATTTACAATATTAGCTTCACGGTGACAAACACATCGGCAGGCACTTTCTACAAGTTTGAGAGTATAAAAAATGATGGGTTTTTCATTGCTTTGTTCTTCGGAGAAAACTATTGTGCACTTTTCGTGAGTTTTAGAATGTTTTCCTTAATCTTCCAACATTGCATTCTGGCTACTCCAGCGGGTTTGCAATCTGTACTGCACTTTCATTTTTTTGTAAAGCGCAAATTTCTGGGTTTTCAAATTTTAGTGACGGTTTTCGAAAACGTTTATAATTTTTACGCATTTTCTCAATTTTCAACGTATGAAACTGAAATCTCGAATGAGAATACAAATTCATTTTCAGCTTTCATCATATCACACACAAAGTTTTTCTTGCTCTTCTTGCAGAAATACGAGGAAGGTGATTCAAACTTCAAATGATGCTTGTGAAACTATTCGTTTTATGAGCGGCAAAAGCTGGAAAACGTTTGCATAGAAAATCCTTGCGGGAATGGAAATCGTGTGGGATTTTGCTCTAAATCCCGCTAAATATCATGCGGAATCCCTCAGGATTCGGAATCGGGATTTCTGGATTAGAAACCCTGTTTCTAACCAAGTCGCATAGCCTTGTAAAACACTTTTTTTTTTGTGAAACCGGACTGCTACATCACTTCCTAAATATTTCCGGACTGCTACATCATAGCTTTAAAATTAAAGTCGTTACTTCAATAATTTAATCGCGAAACTTTTATTCGCCTAAATCCAAGCAACGGAAGGGGACACCAATCAAATTTACTATGGAATAATCTGGTTGAGAATATGATTCTTACTGGATCATCAGCCACTCAGTAGACTCATATTTCTCGCTTTCTCGTAATCCTAGCAGATTTTCTTTTACAATTTAAGTGATTGCAATTTGCAATAAACAATTCTTTTGCCATCACCATCAACAAATTCGCAGGTAAAACGTACAATTGCTCGTTGGGTATTGTATTATTTCCATATGTACAACGTTACATACAGATATATTGGAAAACTCTTTCGCAATTACAGAATGCTGTCTCTTCATTAGGAAATGAACGTAAATTCAATTTCATATTCAGTAAATTATCGCCCATTAGCCAGAGCTACAGCAGAAATACATGATAAATATCGCCAGCTCAGTCATTTCTAGCCGAGGACTGCCGTTTCGTGCTTATTAGCACTCATCAGCCCGGCATAGGACAGTGACTGATGCGAAAATGGAAAACCTCTTAAGAAAACCAAGAGTGCCAAACAAACTGGCAGCTAATATAGATTTAGCACAGACCAGACGAGTGACAGAAGCAATGGCTCGGTTCAACTCGAAGATTGAAGGTAAAGCATGGTATATTCAGTAAATTACCGCCCATTAGCCAGGGCTAAAGCAGTTTGTTTGGCACTCTTGGTTTCTTTAAGATGTTTCCCATCTTCGGCACAGTCTCTTTCCTACGCCGGGCTGATGAGTGGTAATAGGCACGGAACTGCAGTCCTCTGCTGGAAATGACTGAGCTGACGATGTATATCATGTATTCTTGTTTTAGCCCTGCCTAATGGGCGGTGATTTACTGAATATACCATGACTTGCCTTCAATCTTCGAGTTGAACCGAACCATTGCTTCGGTCACTCGTCTGGTCTGTGCTAATTCTATATTAGCTACCAGTTTGTTTGGTACTCTTGGTTTCCTTAAGAAGTTTTCCAACTCCGGTTCAGTCATTTCTCTGTGCCGGGCTGATAAGTGCTAATTAGCGCGAAACAGCAGTCCTTGGCTGGAAATGACTCAGCTGGCGATGAATGTCATGTAAAGTCGATTTGTTTTAAAATCTCATAAAATGAAAGAAAAAATAATCTGCATGATATTTATTTAAGATAGATAATTTTTGTTAACCCTTAGCAAGATAGGGTTCGGGACGCTAGTTAGTAAAGAAAGTTCATGTTCTAATAAGCGCCATATTCCTGACTAATTTCGTATGTTTTTTTGATACTCAAGCAATATCAATGACCCTTCCTCCTCACCTCGAATTATTGCTTTGTATCCGCCTTTGTTGTCAACGCAGAAAGCATACGAATTCATAATACATAGTTTCAAGTGTAGCGGGATCGTTTGTAAAAGTGCGGTTCTAACCTCCCTTGCTTCTCTCTTGAGAAGCTTGCAAGAGTGCTAGAATTATATGGAATTTAAGGACTAACATGCTTTTAAAACTATTTATATTAACTATTGCTATTATATAAGCTGATAGTTGAAAATCCATTATAACCAATGAAAATGGATAAAAGATTGAGAAAGTGAAACTTTCAAATCTCAAAGCATGAATTTCATTTTTTTTTTTTTTTTTTTTTTGAAATCTGCGGTGACGGAAACTTTCATTTATTCCGTTATTTAAAAATAATTTTATAATTTTCTTCTGATTAAACATCATGTAAACTGAAATTATAGGGGAATGCCTTTGAGAAAATGCATTTGCAAATTTTATTAGCTAGCACAAAAATTAAAAACAGTTCTTAAGAATATGTCTAACACATTAAAATTTACTCCATGTAGAACAAGTACTTTGCATTCTTTAAATTCTACAAATGGTTTTTATAAAATGTTGCAAGTGAAGAAAACATTTTAGTAATAGGTGATGTATCTTTTGGGACACTAAAGGGAATATTGGGGGGGGGGGGGGAAACAACGATGAAATTTAAGTCAATAGTGTTAAAAATCTCTTTAGGAATCGAAAGCGCACTTTTCGCCCGGACACGTTGTTCGAGATTTATTTTTCATGATTTCCGAAACAAGTAAAATTTCTGCATATTATCGTAGTAAGCTGTTTTAAATATAGTAAATCTTGCTTATTTGCTAACACATTTTTCCATATTCTACCGATTTACTTAGTTACTTCAGAGTCGAATAGGACTAATTCAGTTGGGAATACTGGGAGAAAAAAAAAAACCATCTTCCACTCTTCCGTATCGCTGCCATCATTTCATAAATATAGCCATTTTCTGCTTTAGCGCTGGCTATTGGGCGGTAATTTACTGAATACAGCCATTTTTATTTAGAGAAAAATGTCTAAAGGAGTTCGTTGTCATTGGAATAATTAATTCAAGGAAAGAAAGAGGGTTCTTAGTCGGGAGCGAAATATGTTCATCGAAACTGCTGAAGTTAACTATTAGTTTTTCTGCTACTGAATTTCCAAGAGATGGGAAATAAATATGGGATGCCTCTTAATGAATTGAGAATTAATCTGTGCAGTGTAGAATGAAAATCAAGGTTTAAGTTCATTTCATCGAATAGAGAACAAAAAATAATACTCTGTGTTTAGTTAGCACACTTTAACGTTTCATAAACGTTTTAAAATGGTTTTCAACGTTGTAACAACCACTTTAAAACGTTTATGCGTGCTACCTAGGTTGTGGATTTAACGGCAGCGTGGAAGCATTGTACTTCAGCAGCATAAAAGACGGTAACACGTTCATTCAAGTCATGTCGGCAACAATATGAATAACTCGCTTCGTGAGAAGCTCTCATGATCATAAAAAATGGGCTAAAAAAAAGACGTTAACGGATTGTTAAATAGCAATATATTAACTCTTGCTTTTCAATAAAACTGGTAGATAAAATGATATTACAGCATGGTGAACTAAAAACTAAGAGACACCTCCCCCCCCCCCCCTAAAAAAAATATGGAATCATTTCTTTATCGCTACAAATTTTCAATTGTTTTGCAAAGCAACCTTATCCGCTTAAAAACACTCCACATTACAACTAATACATTTGTTTTATCGTTGTTGCTACTGAAACCGAACAATTTTTGAAGTATCTTTAGAAATGGCTGATAGCTTCTCTCCTAAAATGTTTGACGTGTATGCGTGCTTCCTCGGTTATGGATTTAAAGGCAACGGTGAGATATTATACTTTAGCATCATAAAAGACAGTAAATAGCACATTCATTAAAGTCACGTCATGTAAAAATTTGACTCGTACGATCCCACAACAGTTTAATGTATAACGTGGTCATTTGCGAAACCTCGGTAACAACCTTTTACCACTTGCTTCTTGAAAAATTAGCATGAAGGAGAGACGCATATGCACTTTAAACAAAGATGTACTGCTAAAAACCTATATATTAACACCTGCTTTTCAATAAAACTGGAACATAAAAGGATGTTACAACTTAGTACTCTAACATTGATTTCCCCCCTCCAATTGACCTTTTATTGAACGCTACATATCTTCATTTTTTTTTCCATAAAACAACCTTTTCTCCTTCAAAATACTTTCCATTACAACTTGTTTACAACATTTGTTAAACGGTGATTCTACTGTCCGAAACAATTTTTGAAATCATCTTTAGAAATGACTAAAAGCTCCTCTCTCATGTTTTTCTTGGCCTCTTCAATGTTTTTGAATCAATGTTCGTTCATGCCCCTTTTCATTCGTGGAAATAAAAAAACAAAAGTCGCGCGGAGCCAGTTCAGGCGAGAAAGGCGCGTTGAGCTCCTTAAAACGTACGACATGTTTCAACTGCACGTTCTTTTCGATTGTCTGTCCAAAAACGAGAAACAAACTTAGCAGAATCGTTTTTCATTCCCGAGTCTTCGGTTAAATTGCTGAATCGAACTGCAAGAGCACCATTTTTACCGAGTAGAAAGCACAAAATTTCCCTGCTGCACATTGTTCACTTCATCTTGCCACCATAAAAAAGGAACAAGAAGAAAACAGAGCTTGCAAAAGTAGTCACTGCTGGTGAACAGAACAAGCTGGTTCGACAACACAGGCAGAGTCGCTCCGCACCAAAGTTTTTGGGAGTTGGAAAATTCTCAATTTGCTAACTGAAATTCCTTTTTTACAGAACGAGAAAGTACGAGCATGCATACGAGCGTACATATCATACATGTATAGTAGGGTGGCCCTTAGCTATAGGGCATTTTTCAAAAGTTAAATTTTTATTGCTCCCAGCCTCTTATCTTGTTCCAATGAATAAAAAAACACGCTGCACAAAATTTCTCTTCATTTGGACAGTTTCAAGGATTGCCTCAAATGACTTGAAGTTCTGCCAGTCCAAGAAATTTAGTAACATTTTTTACAAGATTACATTTTCTTCTATAACGCAACAATTTCTAGAGAATAAATATATATTATCATGTCAAATAATTTCCATAGAATCGAAACAAAGTGTGAACAAGCCAATGTTGAACATTATTTTTTCATAAGTGAGGATTCAGTAAAAGTAGGACAGTTTTCACGGTCTTTAGTAAGAATGTGTAAAACAAAATTTTTCTCACTTTCATTTTTTGTGAGAATATCATTGTGTTCTGGAAATAATTTTACACCTTTCTGCAGCATCAATGACAGCAATTATTTTGTCAGATTTTCCAATTCCTCTTATTCCAGGGTCATCTTTCCAAGTTGAAGGGTCTTTGTCAACTATGTTTCTTGCTGTTGTATCTGGCCAAACTGCTGGAATTTCATCGGTTAAACCCTGTTTTTCACGTGCTTGATAAGCAGACATGACTTTTTCTTCTCCTGATAATGTTGGGATTTCAGGAACTCTCAACAGTTGATCCATGCCTTGAAAATTTATTATTTCCAAGCTATTGATCCTTTTAACTCCTGTGAATGCTGGGAGAGATTTTTCCTCCCAGTTTAACAATAATTCATGGCAATCGTTAAGATTAAATTTTTTTGTAGAACTTTTTAATATCTCTCTTTTCTAAATATTTTTTGGAGGCACTGAAGACAAGTTCGATTTATGATTAGATCCTCTGTATCATGCTCAAACGCTTCTGTAGCAGCGACCAACATGTAAATTTGCATGCCTATCAATGATACTTCAGAAAAACGAGCAGTAAAAACTTCAATATGCCTCATGTTTCTGTTCGAGTCGTAATTACCGTGCTTGTAATGTCACTGCTGTGTTAACTGCCAAAATTTGCTTATCAATATCAGAAGGACTGTCACTGTTGTCAATACCATCACTTCTTGGGGTGCTTGAAACTAAATCATAAGTTCTTTATGTGACAAATTGACATTTCATTCTTTTCAAATTATTTTCTTTCAAAAAATTTCCATCTTTTCCCATCAATTTTTTTTCTCCTCCTTTTGCGCTATTTCTTTCAACACCAATCGTGGAGTCCCGGAGTCCCTTTTTGCTCTGAAGAACTAAGAATTTCCTTTCCTCTTCATTTTTGATCTTTTTCAAATCATCTATATGCACAATGTCAAAGAGATTGTCCTTAATTTTAGACCTCACCCCTCAAAAAGATCTCTTCTCCTTTTTTTCAACTACAGTTCTAGAAAACAATTCTGCAACTGTTTCTATGCATCATTGAGTTTAGACTAGTTTATCAATTCAGTGGTCTATTTTTGTAGTAGGAATTCGAGCATTTTGTCACACAAAAAAAAAATGTTCTAAATCTCTAACGCTGCACTTTTTATTTTGTCATACTAACAACTTTAGATTTAAAAAAAAAAAAAAGCTTAAAACTTGCCTGTTTGACGGAAGCTTCTCTCTAATAATTTATTTGGAATTACAACCCAGAAGATCAATATAAAAATCACCAATTTTACAATTCTAGGTTTATCGTCTCAAAAGTCATGCAGAAGTAACCAGCAGCACAAACCACTCGTCAGTGAAAATTATTGATAAAAGACATTGTTGTACTTGGTTAGGAAATAAGTGAAAGATGCCCATTTTTTAAAAATAGTTACCGCATTAACCACTCTCAAATAAAAATTAATGATACAGCTAATGCCATTCTTAGTTAGAACGTAAATAAATGATGCACATTTCATGAAAATAGAGTTACAAATTAAGTTCACCTAATCATATGAAACTAAGAATAGATTTATTTCGTAAAAAGAAGTGAAATATCCAGTGTTTTTCCTCGCATTCAATTAACAAAAGCAAATGCCATGTTATGGAAAACAGTGTGTGCTAACGTTCATAAAACTTAAATTAAAGTATAATTCGAATTAATTTTAAAATCACTCATAAATTTATGTTTTCTTACAAAAATAACTCAACTAAAAACTAAAAGGAGAAACTTTTGTGAGAATGTTTCAGAAACACTGTAAAAAATTCCGAAACTTTACTGGTTATTTCCGTGGAAGGTTCTGGGATTTTAGAGGTTTTCAACTATTTCTCCGCAAAATCAAGTATCTTCGCAAAAAAGTTTCCTGAATTGCTACAAGATGCATGAATGCAGACTTTTCACTGATGTGAAAAATGTTTTCTGCTACCAGTTTAAAGGTTGACTAAGCGTGTTTATTAAGCGTATCGGCTAAAAGTCAGTTAAGGCCCACCTGGATTAACTAAGCTCTCAATGAGAGCAAGTATGTCACTGGATCGCTGCAGCTTCTGGAGCCTTCTTGGTTAACATATATCAAATCTCTATTTTTCTCGAAAGTTCTCGACTGGCTTTAACAAGGGAGATCTCCCAATATTTCACGAAGGTCTCTGACTTTTATCAGATACTAGTTCACTGGAGAAGGTACTTTGAGTAAAATATTACTTGTAACAAGAAATAAGGACATCAAATATGCAAATCTGAAAGTTTTTTTTTTTTTTTTTAAGTTTGAAAAGTGATGAAAAAATCATTTTTTCGGCTAAAATTCGATAATTCCAGGCTGTTTGAGGCACTCCTTAAACATTTCCGACTGAGCTAATATTTTGCACACATCATTTTTTTGTCCATTGGAACAAAATTGGCGGAGGGGAGCTAACTTTTTACAAAGTTGAAAAATAAGGGCCACCCTAATGTATAGTATCTATTGAAAAGGAGCATTAGGTATTTTTAAAAAATAATTTAAAAATTCTTTCAAAAAAATGAAAAAAAAAATCTCAACGTTGCAAGACTTCGAAGTTTGTCGAATAATTCAGCCAAACTCACCGAATAAGGATATTTTTAGGAGATCAAAGTGACCTCCATCAAGTCATATGATGCAATATTTTGATTTTATTTTCTAAACTAGTGTGGTACCCGCACGGCTTTGGCCGTAATAGAAAATTAAAAGATCTTTTGGTTCGCCTGTATATTTACAAATAATGTATGGCGAAATTTCTCGCCAATTGGCTTGTACCCATGTTACGGTTAAACGTTATGATAATTTCGTAATTTACTCGTCCATCTTATGATATTTTCGTTCTTAAAATTGGATTAGAAAAAGAACCACATCGAATTTTCGAAAAATCGCTTTGAAGTGCACACCCCCATGGTACAAACTAACTTTGTGCCAAATTTCATGAAAATCGTCCGAACGGTCTAGGCGCTATGCGCGTCACAGAGATCCTGACAGACAGATATCCGGACAGACAGAGGGACATTCAGCTTTATTATTAGTATAATAATAAAGATAAAGATTACTTATTTTTTCCCTTTTAATGTTACAGAAATTGTACATAACAAAATTTCTTAAATGCTATGTAATATATGGATGCCTCTCACTTGCCAAAACGATTAACTCCATAAAACAATAAGTCGAGAAAAGTAATGAAGACGGTAGTGTTATCCATAGGAGTGAATAGGCCCTTGTGTTACATTTTCTGCCATCACAAGGTCAGAAATGCACTGAGCAAAAACTTTAATACAAATTCACGTGCTAAGCATTGATTAAGCACTATTAAAGCAGAATTGATGATTTTTGTTTTAGAGAGTGAAGTTAATTGATTTGGCAACTGAGGCATCCATATATCAATAAGAAATTTAATGTGGAACTCGTAAATAGATTTTGATAATGTGTTTAAAAAAAGTTTTTGTGTGTACTTATCTATTTTTGGTTTGTAAGATCGTGTGAAAATTGAAGAAACACGCAATAGTTGGTTTATTTTGCTGCATTTGGGAAATTTAAAATATTTTCTCTTAATGATGATGATGCATTGATATTTTAACTTCACAAAAAGAAAACAACTTGCAGTTGTTTAATAAATACAGAGCTTAATTCTATTTTAAACGACCGCATGGGTATAGAGGGAGAAAAATCACACTTTCTACTCTGATTAAATTGATCTGTAAGTCTTTTCTAATTTCCCTGACTGAAACTAATGGAAAAAAAAAAGTTCAGTACAGCTTCATTAAAGGAAACGTTTTGTTAGACATCTAATTTCCGTCAATGCAAAGCTCAACACACGGACCGAAGCATTAATTTAAACAAGATGAAGATCTATTGCCTTTCTGTCTGACATTAGTTTGTCTACTGTCGTAAAAGATTATTTAATTAGGGAAGACTAATTGATGCATTATCCTAATTGCGCATGGATGAACGTAATAATCTCTTTGAGGCAGAGGAAAAAAGATGTTGTAACATCGTTTGAAGCAACAATATCTTTGTTTTTAAAATTTGTTCCAACAAACTTGATATTAGAAAAGTTGCTCAGAACAGCAAAACATCGATATTCATGTTTTGTGGATATTTTGCGAAATGTGTCTTTATTTACTGAATTACTGTTTAGTTTTTATTCGTAGGGAATAATATACTTTACGAAGTTCATATATTTTCGAAGCATAGAAGTATAGTTGAACGGTAACATAAGACAGTCCTGCTAAAAAAGAAATCGCAATACAATCAATTCTCGATAACTCGCAGCCTTAGAGTTCGAATATTTCTTTTTCTTGAAGTTTTCATTGGGTCCCGAACTTTGGAGAAGGCTGGAACAACGTGATTTCTCTACTAATTAATCTCATTTTTACATCTTTCCATTTAATTCATCGTCTGATTTTTTCCCTTTGCATATGAAATTAAAAATCATAAATATGCTAGGTTCCATGCAACTGATTCTAAAATATGTTTAAAATTAGTGCGCACACTTTGTCGATGAAATTCATCTTTACTTTTGTTTAAATAATGATTTTGAGTTCTATTTCTGTTCGTATATATTTTGCTCTTCCACTTCGAGAAAAGATCTCTAATTTTCACTCCTAAGTTCACTAACGCCATCTGTTACCAGAAGAGGAAAATAATAGATTACAACCACCTCTGGTCTGGGTGTTGCTTAGCCCCGCTGCTATGCTCGTTTCGGACATACTCTTGAGGCTCTTAATTAATGAGAGCTTACATTTTGGGTCTAAGTTTGCTAGTCGAAAAATATAGTATTTCTACAAAAGCTTCATAGCAGAAAACTGGTGGCCAAGCTTTAGATGTGTTACCGGATTGATGTTTGATTATTTTATCTTGTAGATGAAGACGATTTAATTAATACAAGTTAAAAACAAACAAAGTGTGAAAATAAGGTTCATTACAGTCAACATTTCCCGATACATTTTTGTTCAATTTGTGAACTAAGTTATCTTTCTAGATTCACCTTAAGTGAGATTTTACTCAACATATCATCAATTGTTTTACGACATAGCAACCGGCGAATATTATAACGCATTTATAAATACTAGAAACGATAAAGTAAGACAAAACAACGTTAGAAGAAGCACAAATTTGTAAATTACAGCAGACACGTGGTTCGGCGTTACAGGGAACGCCTTTTTCAATGCAAAAAATAATGAACTTATGGATGAAAGTATAAGCTCATTATTTTTTGCATTGAAAAAGGCGTTCCCTGTAACGCCGAAACACGTGTCTGCTGTAATTTACAAATTTGTGCTTCTTCTAACGTTGTTTTGTCTTACTTTACT
The DNA here is from genome assembly GCF_026930045.1 of Uloborus diversus. Lineage (NCBI taxonomy): Eukaryota > Metazoa > Arthropoda > Arachnida > Araneae > Uloboridae > Uloborus > Uloborus diversus. The sequence goes on along the minus strand of NC_072738.1, from coordinate 49,251,699 downwards.
GTTCAGCACAAAGGTATTTATTTATCTTACTAGAAACGATGTTGAATCTAATTCTGTTTCGGAACCAAAATGTCGGATAAGTCAGTCTGTCCTTTACAAAGGGTTCTACATACACTTTGTCCGGTTAAAACGTGTGTAAAAAAAGATAAAATCACAAAGTTCCATATAGTTTTAATTTTTTAATATGTTGTTTGGATCAGTGTGAATCCAAGTTAGCAGGGTTGAAGAAGTTGTGTTCGCTGCCTTGACACGTGAAAAACTAAAAAATTTTCGGACTTTTTTACTTTCTCAGCTTAAAATCCCCAAGCTATGTTTTTTTTTATACTAACTGGTTGTTGTGATTCTAAAGTACATTAAATTTGCAACAGTTTAACTTTAGCTGACATGCTGTACGACGCATAGTTTTTGAGATATCGCTCTTCAAAATCTAGCCATTTTTCGAGAAAAAAGAAAATTTTATGCTTTGATCTCATTTTTAACGATTTGCAGTAAATCTTATTTTACAAGGAATTAGATCAAAATGTTTATAGAATAAATTTATTTAGCTTTCATTTAAGCCCAAAGCGAAGTATGTAGGCTCTGCAACTCTTTTAATATCGACAAAATACAAATTCATTGGAGATTTTGATTTTTTTTTTAAACACGAGTGAAAATTTTTCCCAAGACAATCTGAGAGTCCTAGACGAAGAAAAAGGGCAAAGAACAGAAAAAAAAAAAAAATTCGAATGTGTGTTTATATGAGTTATCCGTGTTAGGAAAATAGCCAGTTACAGTGGTGGTCAAAATTGTAAAGACAACAGGAAAAACCACCACATCTCGGCTGTATTTGGTCGGAATAATATGCAAATTTTATGACTGGTAGCTAATGATAAATTTAACTTTTTTTTTTACAATTTTTTGTTGGAAATACAAAGGAATTTCTTATTTGTTGAAAGAAGTTTGAGTTTAGAGATCCATGTGATATTCACAAAATTATAAAGACAATTAGATTTGTGTGTTCAAAAAAGCAAAACTTGAATTTTTTTTTTCTGCAAACTGCGCTACATCTTTACTAATAATAAAGCGGAAAGTCTGTCTGGATGTCTGTAACTCGCATAGCGCCTAGATCGTTCGGCCAATTTTCATGAAATTTGGCACAAAGTTAGTTTGTAACATGGGGGTGTGCACCTCGAAGCCATTTTTCGAAAATTCTATTTTATTATTTTTTTATTTTAATCTTAAGAACACTTTCCGGAGCAAAATTATCATAAGATGGACGAGTAAATTCCGAAATTATCATGACGTGGAATGGGAGAGCGAATGAACATAGCCAATTCGCGAGAAATTCGTCATCCATTATTTGTAAATATACAGGCGAACCGACTGCCCTTTTAATTTTCAACTACGGGCAAAGCCGTGCGGGTACCACTAGTAACGATATAAATGCTTAGTAAGCGATTAGGGAAGTCGCATTCAATTTTTAGTCACCCTGCTAAGAACAAAACTTAAGGAATTTGAGAAAAGGAAAGTGATTTCTTGAAAATTTTCCTTACCTACGGTACGTCAAATTGTGACAAATTTGAATAGCTAGAGATCGGTCATTTAGAGCTTTATCAAAAATTCGGCAAATTAGGTCGACAATCACGAAAAGGTAGGAAATTTTCTGCGCGTGTGTGAAACTAATTATGAAAAGACGAGCTTGCCCTGAAAAACGAACATCAAGATATATCTTCAGATAGGAATTCAGTTACGATGCAGGTCCGGAGGGTTTATAAACAACATCTAGCAGGAGAGTTGAACCCTAGTAATGCTATAATAACTTATTTTGTTTCTAAGCAGTTCTAATTATAAATTTAATTGTTTTTAGTATTAAAAAGTTGTTTTAATTGTGAATAGAGTTAGAAGCTGTTATTGTAAAAAATACCTAAATTGGTTATGTTATTTCTTTTTTCACCCTTTTGCGGTATGTGGTGTAATTGTACTTTTTAAAATAATTTTTACCCGTTGCATATTAACCTAAAAATGAAAGAAATAGGGGGTGAGGCTTTAAAAATATATATATATAAGTTCGATTTTACGCTTATATGCTAAGAACAGTCGAACTCGTTTATAGCGAGAGAGAAGGGACCGCAATATTTGCTCGTTTTAACCCAGTGCTCGTAAAAAACGAGTTTATGAAAAAAATCATAAAGTTCATACTCGATTACAGTGAAACCTGTAAGTTGGCCACTTGCGGTGCGTTACTTCAGTGGTCAACTCAAACAGGTGGTCAACTTACATTGGTTGATTTATATGATACAGGGCTAATTCCGTCCCAGAAAAAAGCGGTCAAATTAGACAGGTGATCAACTTCATAGGTTTTACTGTACTATTGTTATTATGATTATTATTAGTTCTGGTTAACTTGCTTTGACTGCCTCATTGTCTCTTTCTTATGCTATTTTGTTCAAGAATTCCTCTGTTTTTTTTTTCCTGCATTATCTTGAATTCGATGTACAATCTTCTCAAAAGTATATTTCGAATGTGATAACATTGGCGGCAAAAAATGGGGTAGTGAGAAGCAAAGGGATGCAAGTGACAAAATTAAAAATTAGGAGATAATCAGTACAAATGGTAGGTGAACATCTCCTCTGTCTTGGGGCAAGAGATTGTACTATTAGACCTGGTAAGTGCTGCTGTACCACATGATTTAGAAAAAAAAATTCAATGAAAGCCCACCTAGGATCTGATCTTTAAATGCGTTTTACTCGAAACTTAAAATAGTCTACTTGCATCCCTTTGCTTCTCACTGCCTCAAATGTAGAATTTTCTACCGCTTATGTTATCCACACATTAAGACAAAAAAAAAGGAAAGAAAAAAAAATTAATTTGAATTTCGTCATCTTGAATTCAAATTATGTTTTTCGCAATCACGAGTGTGTGTGTACGTAGGCGTGTGTGTTTGTGTGTGGGGGGTATGTGTGTTTGTGTGTAGGGGGTATGTGTGTTTGTGTGTAGGGGTATCTGTGTGTGTAGGCATGTGTTTGTGTGTGTGTAGAAATGAGCGTGGTGTGTGGGTAGTTGTGTGAATAAGTGTTTGTGTGCATGGGGGCGGGGTATGTGTATGTGTGTGTAGGCATATGTGTTTGTGTCTGTGTGCAGTCATGAATGTGTGGGTAGTTGTGTGTATGGGTGTGTGTATGTGTAGGTGTTTGTATGTATGCGTGTGTGTATGTGTGTGTGCATGTGTGTATGTGTGTGTATGTAGTTATGTATGTATGTATGCGCGTGTGTGTAGGACATGGATGCAACCTGAGATGGCTTTTGCTAGAGGAGCAGCATCGTGAGGAGCTCGTCGACGGTGATGCTGCAGAGGGTGGCGCGGGGAAAATAAAATCATAGGACATCAAAACAGTCAAATGAAAGCAATAAGCAATCGTGATTGCTCAAAAAAAAAAAACTTTAATTTTCGTTTCTTATTGGAGCACTGAAGAAATTTTTCCAAGAAAGATATAACTGAGCTGGAAGTCAATAGAAATTTGATGAATCACAAAACACTGCGCACTTTAAGCGGGTATTGTTCGTTAAAAGCGAGTTATGCTTCGCTAAAGCGAGTTAAATCCGGGTTCTTGTTAAATCGGGGCTCGTTATAAGAGAGTTCGACTGTACTCTGCTAATATATACAGCGCATCCCTGTTTAATAAACCTACATGACTTTTATTTTCGCTACCGTTAGTCCTAGATGCATACTTCCAATTGCAAAAATGGTCAAAATCAGATGTAGAGTTAAGATGTTGAAAATTTGAAGCAAATCTAAAAAAATAGCCAAAAAATATGACACCTAACTTTTTAATACGGACAACTGATTCCCTAACTTATTCTTCGGGAAATAAGCTTCATTGAAAAATAAGCCCAACTCACTAAATTTGAAACGTTTGTGACCAACACTCAGGAAGATATTCGAGCTTAAAATTTTGAAGGACCTTGCAGAGGATGAGATTGAAACTTACCGTAAATTTAGAGAATGACAGGCTGTCAACGTAAAAAAAAATATATATATTCATATTTTTCATTGCTATTGAAAAAAAAATCAAATACTATGCTATGATTCGTAAAAACACATTTCGAAAGCTCGTACAAGTTGAGAAAACACACTCAATGCACACATATTCTTTACTGTTATCAGTAGGCAGCTAGTGTTTAGTGATGTAAGCTACAAAACGCTGCGTTTCATATCTCGGTGAATATTTGTTGTTCATATATCAAACTTTTTTGTGTTCGAATTATTTCTCTGTGCTCTCAATTCCCCTAAGTGATATGTAGGGGACTTGAAGACCAGATAAAAATGTAGATTTCGTTTTTTTTTTTCTTTTTTTCACGATTTCTTTTTTCTTTTTCTTTTTCAAATTTTTAATATTTAAACTCTGGATATGATTTTTACCATTTTTGCAATTGAAGTACACATCTATTACTAACGGTTGAGAAAATAGAGGTTATGCAGGTTAAACGAGGACGAGCTGTATATATCGCGTTAGTTTTTTTTTTTTTTTTTTTTTAAACTTCCAGTCATATTTATTACTTTTGCCTGTATATAAATGAGAAAAAAAAATCCTGGAGTGCTTAACTGGTACAGTCATAGAAAAAAAAAACGAAACACTCGATCGTATTCAAAGACTATTGACACTAGAGACACGTGTGAGGTGTCATTGTTTCAGGAATAAAAAGTTCTACATAATTATGATAAAAAATTGTTGTTAAGGGGTCGTCTTCATATTAAAACGAGCATCAACTTCAACTTTTTCAATGAGAACCCCCTTTTTTTATCACATATTTGTGATCGGCATCCTTTTTTAACTTTGTATTCAAAGTTTTGTTTAATTCGATCCAGCCGTTACTTCAGAATCGAGTTTTGAAAAATTCCTCTCGTAATGTTAAAACGTATTTTGATATTTTTGATCATAACACAAAAACTAGATTAGGCACGGCAAAGATTGTTTTTTTATATCAAAATATGAATCGACCCAATAATAAAAACCCCCTTTACAACACCTAAAATGTAATTTTAGTTTTTTTATGAATTATTTTAATATTTTTTGAAAAAAATATGATCTGAAACCATATTAAATTTTAACAGAAAAACAATCTAGAAGAGGTTTTATGTGGGAATCCAAAATTTGAGCTCAAAATATTCAGTAGTTTTTGCACTATGCTTAAAACTTCATTTTTTCTCACTTTAGGGGACCGTATACTTTTTTAAAACAGAAATTATGAAAGTTGGTTTCTTCGTAAAAAAAGAAAAAAAATGTTCAACAAAATAAGCAAACCAATTATAACGTGGTTTTTCTACATAAGAGTTACGTCTATGAATTTTTTAAATGCATAAATTTATTCGCTGTCTCTGCAGAAAAACAACACAATATTGCAACCGTCAGTTTTTTGTGGATATCATTCAAACGTCAATGTGTAAATGATGCGAAACACTACTTAATTGTTTAATAAAAGAATATTTTATAGAACTTTTTTAGTTAAAAGAGACACTTAAAATACTTCTGTTTTTTTTTTTTTTTTTTTGTGTGTGTGTATGTGTGCAACAGTGTAAAATTAATGGCTCTTCCCGGTAATAATTTGCTAAAAGGAAAAATTATTGCCTTGTCTTAATTTGGGAAAAAGCACTCGAAAAATAGCCGACAGTGTGAAGTTTCGCCTTTAACAGTATCCAGATGGGTCAATAGGTAATATTTGCTCTTAGATAAGTTTACTGGTTTTTAGGAATTATTATTATTACTTTTTGTAAAGTGTTTGAATAATTTTAATGTGGTAGGAGAGGAAATTTTAGTAGCAGTAGAGGGCCGCGTGCTTTGAGCCTCATTCTGCACGAAAGTGGTAGTTGTAGCTAATTGTGAAGTTTTTTTTTTTTTGACTTCGTCAAAAATTTAACAAAACATTAATTGCGTGTTAGATTAAGTTGAGTTTTTGTCTATTCTTAATTATAATTTAAATATTTTTTTTCTATTTATTTTCTCGGTCATTGTCCGTGCATTGCACATTAAAACTATTCTCGCAAGACAAAGATAAAATTCCATTTTTTTTTAATAACGTGGAAAAATATCGACAAAAAAAGACAGAGTTGTAAAAAATTATTGTTATCAACTACTAGATGCCTATCTTATTACATGCATGTTTTTCAGAATCCAATATCTGAATTTTCGGCTCCACCTCTTTGACACTGGCACACTAATTCAACTTTCTGGCTCGATTCGTTAAGCAAACAACGGACCACATGGACCAGCTGCGAGGGCTGAATGTGGCCCGCGTCTCCATTGCTGTTTGCTTAACCCATTCGATGACTGCAGTGGGTCCTAATAATGAACACAGCAGCCTTGCACCGAACAACTGGTTTATCCGAACAATGAAGCAGGTGTCATGTCATTGAAGCCGAGAGTGCCTAAAAACTGGTGGATGAAGAAAATTTATCTCACCAGTGAGATGCCGTAAACATACAGAAAATAAATTTACTTTACCTACCAGTTTATTCGCACTCTTAGCTTCAATGAGGTGACTTCTGCATCCCGCATGACTAGTTTCGATTCCAGTCTGCAAAATTCGTAGCAAGGACGAAATTGTAGACTCTGGATAGATGAAACTCATCTGTCGGGTATGCTTCGTGTAGTATTGGCTATAGGTGCGCTAGCCTGTAGCCTCACCCTATAGGAAAAGTTCATTTGCAAGTACAGTAAAACCTCCCTTAACGGACACTCCCGAATAACGGACACCTCTAATTAACGGACATTTTTGCAAGTCCCAGTCCCTCAATATAGGCTATTCCATGTAATTCACTCTGAATAGCGGACACTCCGAATAACGGACAGTTATTTCACAAAAAATTTCCCTTGCGATCGTGGCACTTCCGGTTTTTTTTCTTTTCACAGAACATCTTAGTAACTGCTTGCATTACAAAGCTTTTCATTCTCCACAACTGATATCCCCCCCCCCCCCGTCATTTCCTTATAACTGTTTCTTGGAATTAAAAGGGTGGGAATGGGCAGAGGCAGCGATTTGGGGCTTAAAAAAGTTGGGGGGCAGAAAAAAAAAAACTAAAAGACATGGTACTTTTTGCGGGCAGCAAAAAATGAAAAAGAAAATAAAAGTCATGATTTTGTAACGGCTAGTTTTGAGAGTATTGAAGCAGATAAGTGAAAACTGATGTCAGTCTAACAATTAACGTACGTTTTTCTTAAGATTTTAATGAATTTTGTACACAATAAATATTTAAAAGTTACGATAAAAAAGAGGAAATTGGGCGCTTTTTCTAACTGGGGCTCTCAAGAGATGCAATTGAGCAGACCGGCGTCGGTAGTAGTCGGCTTTATGGCGCCGTGGTTTCGTTGGGTTGTTTAATTTTTAGATATGAAAAAAATTTGCCCATATTCAAGGTCATATTGCCAACTGTAAATCATGCATCATGCAATAGTGATACTCGAAATAAAATAAATAAATTAATCATAAAAAGTGTATGTGGGGGAGGGGGGGAGGTTGCTCCGCCGAATCGCCGCCGTTGGTAATGCAAAAAAGAGATGTCAAACTGTTTTAACTGTTTACTTTAATTGATTAAATGCTTTTTAAGACAAGTGTGTGCTGTCAGTATACCTTTATTAAGAAAAAACAGATTAATTACACTTGACGTAAAATGTAGTAATCCTTTCGCAATTGTTTCGATTGTGTTCTAAAAAGGGAACAACAGCCCATTTTGAAAAAGGTAAATTAAGTAGTTCCTCCTAATAGCGGACACCTCCCAACAACGGACAAAACTTCTAGTCCCTTGACTGTCCGCTATTGGGAGGTTTCACTGTATATCGCAAGCGAAACAAAATCAAAAAATACTAAGCTTTGTTTGCATGTGCTAAGTTACAAAATTGGAGAAATGACAAGAAGTCTGATTTCGGTTCACCTTGGTTCAAGCTAAAATAACTTTTGTCTTTTTAAATTACGGGTTGGACCATCTCGAATCTCGTTGCTAGAAATAGCATTGGGAAATTACTTTCCAAAATTGCTTTTAAGAGTCATCACATGTTTAACTAAAACCGCTAGTTGTGTTATGTTTTTTTAATATTACCACGCATTATGATCTTCCGCATCAAATTTGAATTTGAAACAAATTCTCTTTTTTTTTTTTTTTTGATTACAGAAAAGCCGCTAGAACAATTACCGTGTTTGTCCACTGTGTTAATTCATATAACCAAATTTTTACCAAATAAATTCGAGTATGAACAGTTTGCCCATTAACGGGTATTTATATTCTCCTGTTTCTGTTTTATTTTTCAGATTGATACTTTGTTCATTTTATGTATATAGAGCAAATTTTCACGGATTAAATAAACCTTGCTTCGCTCGTGTCTCCAATCTATTTAATGCTGCGTCTTCCCACGTTGTTCGGTATATTTTTTGTATTTTTGCGTGCGATGGCCCAAACTTCTGCTGATGTTCTGCGAAATTAAAAACGCGCAATTCCATTTGACATCAAAAGACTTTCTATTCATTCCAAAATAAACCTGTAACATAGGTGCAATACATTTATCAAACATATTCACATCATGATTCTAGGGGTATAAGGTTTGATATTTACATTTCTTTGAGGCTAATTTGCTGAATGATTATATAAGCAATCCAATAGGTTCATATTAGAAAAAGCAAAAAGTTCCATCAATTTTAATTTGTATTTATTCGATTTACTAAACAACGATCTATACGATGGACCAATCAAACCCGGTCCGTCATTCTTAATCCTGATAGACAAAAATCTGTAAATATTTTAACTTTTTTTTCAAAAAAAAAAAAAAAAAAGTTTTCGACCGTAAATCGCTTTTTGGCGCAACATTATCGGCCCAAAAAGTATAGAATTACGGAAAAAAGAGAGAATTTCAAAAAATCATGAATTGAACGAGATAATCTCGATCTTTTCTTTGTTTACATTCCGTTACTTGATAAGCCATGACCTTGAAAGAAGCGTTTTCAATGTGGTGACGGTCCCTAAAACGTTTTTCGTTAATAACTCCTGTTCTACTGCTCGGAATGCAGTGAAATTTCGTACCCTGGCTGTATTTTGCGGTCTAAACATAGTTATGTAGCAAAAAATAGGGGTTCCTATTTGAAAATCAAGAGTTGGTGCTCGTTTTGCTTTGTATATGGTCCCTAATCAAAATTTTACCTACGTAGTTTTAAAGAAGACTTTAAACCAAGTCGGATGACACCTTTCCTTCCTTTCTAGCATGTATAATGGCCGAATAATTTAAAGTGTTTCGTTTTTTTTTCTATGACTGTACCAAAGTGATTTCGTTCGTGAAAGTCCCTCTTGCTATTATCGCAAGAGGCTCTGATACGCAAAGTTTAATCGCAAGTAAGGAAGACTAGTCGACCCGTGCGGAACTCCGCACTGAACTTCGAACCGTTTCATAAGGCATTTCGCTCTTTAAAAATTTCAAAGAAAGAATATTATGAAGAAAAAACCGAAAAAAGTAAGCGCACAAGAGAAGGCATGTAATTTGAAGACATCAGTAAAAAAACCTCGTTAAATACAACCTTGTGATAATTTGGTCACCCCTCACCTTTTAGTTGTACGTATTTTCCATGCAAATATAAATAACATTAAAAGTGTGGCTGAATGACTCGTGAAAATCAGTAATTTTGCATGTGAAAAAACAGGTTGTGGCAAATACAGTCCTGCCCATGTGAGCATCTGACGGGAAAAAAAGAAACATTAAAGAGATATTTATTGGCACGGATTTGAAATGGCGCCATTCTGATTAACAGCACAACACTTCAACAAACCAAGCAATTCCGCCTTCCTTTTCGAATGCTATTCATTGAAGGAATGCATAATAAAAAACAGCAAAAAAGCTTTTAGTCAAAAAAAAAAAAATAATAAGATCATGCGTTTATGTTTTGTTATTAGCCAGCATGATACGATTTAAAATTATTCGTAAAACATGGAATTTCATTTAAGAATGAGGAAGCTTTCACGTAGTGATTGAAACAAACATTCTAGAGAAGTAATAAATTCGATTCAAAATAAGTTTTTTTATTTTTGAATATAGAACAATTTCTCATAGCAACTTGCTTTAACCGTTACGGCTTAAATGCCTGCACATGTTTTTCTTTTAATCAAACACTTAAAATTCAAAACCAAAACCAGTTGAACTGAGTCCGTTTTTCAAGTGTAATTTTTCGAACGTAGACAAAATGTTTTTTTTTTTTTTCCGCCGAAAGCAGTGGAGTAGAAAATGATTTCTTACTAATGAAGTTGATAATAATTTTAATGTTTTATATCGTATTCGAATAAATATTAAAAGATTTACTGGGTGAAACTCGAAGTTTTAATTTGGCGTAGTATTTTTTCATTTGTACAAAAGTTCGAACACTGCTATTAGAAAAATCTACATTTCAGCATACAATGAAAATGTTTTTCTGCACAAAAAGGGTTCCCTTGAGATATATCTAATACTTTTTTTTATGCTTACATTATGCTTAGTGGTCTGGACGGAGTCAAAGCTTTGAAAAAAAATGAAGAACACCCTTCGATTAACAGTCAACTTATCTGAATGATAACTGTAGCCTGCATAAAGGAGTCGAGACACCAAGTAGCATTCCTATCGCATTTATTTTTTTACGTGTGTTATCTGTTGTTTGTTATGAGTACATGTAAAGCGTAATATTAATGTAAATTTGCTATTATGTCGGACTGTCCGAGCTTGCCCGAAATTCAGATAGTTTATAGCCGATTGCTCTATCGAAAAAAAACTTCTTATTTATCCGAACAACTAAGTCCAGTGCTTTTAAGCTTTGTTTAAAAAAGAAAAAAAAATACACACATACACAGGTTAATATAATTTTTTTTCTTGCCGAAAGCGACACAAAAAATTGGAAAACTGTATTAGAACTTTGCTTTAAAAAACATTTGCATAAGAACTACAAGCTGCATCAAGGTTCTGCAATAGCAAGGGGCGTTTTCGAAAACTTAAATTTTTGGACCGTAAGTCTATTTTTCGGCTATTATTAGTCGGCATATATAAGTTTTAAAAGGGGGGTGAGATTTCTTCAAGAGCTAAGAAAGAATTCACATACTGACAGAAAAATAGTCCACTGAAATAATATAGAAGATAAGATATTGAACAGAAATGTTTTTATTTATGAAAATTTTTACAATTTGTTATCGCACGCTGCTTGAGCTGTTATGGTTTAGATGGCAGCACGTGTTCATCATTTAACAGCACGGTTAAAATACAAAATAATTTGAACGAAGTTCTTTTTTAAGCGTAGCTTTTCGAATGTAGTAAATTTGTGATAGGCTACTTTTTTTTCAAAAAGAACAAAAAATATATATTTTACCCTTCAAATTGAAGTAGTAATTTTTTTATTTGTACAAAGAGTGAAAAACTCATTAGAAGAATCTATATTTCAATACACGATTTATTATTTTTTTCTGAGAAAAAAAAACAGTTCTATTGTAGTCTGAAATCTTAAACCTTAAACTTATATTTTCGCTTAAATTATGCTTTTTCTTACCAGAGCCAAAACTTTAAAAACCAAAAAAAAAAAGCCTTATAATTAAGCTCTAATTTGCATCAAGTTTCCATTACAGCAAGGAGCGTTTCCATCTCATCTAATCCTTTATTTTTGTTATTAAGTGTTCATGTAATGCGCGATATTATTTTTTTTTTTGGATGCAGATTGTCCGGACATGGGCCCGAACTCGCATTTTCCTGGTTACCAGACGAACGTTCTGCCGATTAAGCTAGTCAGCTCTGCCAGCTGTGGTGCAAATTAAAGTTATAAATTTAACAGAAAACCTCATTCTGGTTCTTTAAAACAGTTTTTTTTTTTTTGAGAGGAAAAACAATTTTTAGACCATGGGTATATTTTTCGTCAGTAGCCTGTACATTAAGCATTAAAATAAGGTGTAAATCAAAGAAATCGATCAAGAATTGAGGAAAATCACGCGTAGAAACCAAAAACAGGCTACAGAAATAATATATAAGGATTCTGATGAACACCTTTGTTACTCTTGTTCTTTTCAGTGTAAAGTAGAGCCTGCGCTGCTCCGGTCCTAGCTTATCAGGGGCAAATTTATGTTCGCGTATATTATTTAAAATTATGATACCGAAAGATCGTAAGAAAACGGGCGCCAAGCATTTTCTTTTTATTTTCAATAAACGTAGTTTCTGCACAGATTGTACAATAAAGTATGGTATCGAACAAACATTGCGTACTAGAGGAGCGTTGGAGAGTCAGCCTGAACCCATTCTAGCTGGATTGTTTAAAAAAAAAAAAAAAAAAAAAGGATTCAAATTCCACACGTGTTTTAAACAGAAAACAGTAGACTAATTCTCTGTGTTTCGTAGTAAGTTACCGCCCTAAAGCCAGGGCTAAAGCTGAAATACTTAAAATACACCTCCAGCTCTGTTATTCCATCCGAGGACTGCAGTTCCGTGCTTTTTAGCACTCATCAGCCCGGAATTCCATTCGAGTGGAATAATCGAATGGAATAACAGAGCTGGCGGTGTATTTTAAGTATTTCGGCTTTAACCCTGGCTTTAGGGCGGTAACTTATACAAAATACCATGCTTTGCCATCAATCTTTGAGTTGAACCGCACCAGTGCTGCGGTCGCTCATCTGGTTTGCTGATTCTGAATTAGCTACCAGTTTGTTTGGCTCCCTTAAGAGGTTTTTCGCCTTCAGCTCATGTGATTTCTATTCCGGGCTGATGAGTGCTAAAAAGCACGAAACTGCAGTCCTCGGATGGAATAACAGAGCTGGCGGTGTATTTTAAACAATTCTCTGTGGTTAAATGATGGGTAGGGGGGGGGGGAGAGAAAGTAATTTGATGAGTCTTGTGAACAATTCTATTTATACTGCAGCGAATCATCGCCCCATAGCCAGAGAGCATAATGGCTTCGTTTCCAAAATTTTAAAAGAATTTTTTTCTGAAAGAGCATGCTTAAAAACATAGGATCTGACTATTTTTTAAATAATTTGTTCAAATTTATTACTTAAAAAAAATTAATTTAATCGGTGCACTTTCATTATTTACGCTTCTGCCGATGACGTCACAAATGATGAAATGCCGTTCACTGTTGCCATTTCGCAGAGTAAAATATTTAATTTGCATCTTTACTCACTTGTATTGGCAACGATGTGGTTGATAGCAAGCGTAGAGCGCAATTTTAATTCGCTTCTTGATTATCATAACGTGGAAACGCGGAAGAAAGGTGCGCCAAATAGCATCATTTGTGACGTCATCAAGACCACGCCTTGTTTGAAAGATTGGGCATTTTAAAAAAATAATTAAAATTAATTTTAAATGAATTTAAATTATTTTTTTCGATGTAGACATCGTTCATACACATGGAAAACTCAAAGCCAAATTTAAATCTCAAGTCAAAATAAAATGCTTCAAGCAATGAAGCAGGATATAGACTAATGAACGTGACTTATAAATTTAAAGGAAATTGCTGAGCTTATTACTGTATTTTTGAGTTTATGTCAACCAGCAAGGGGCAAATTTTAGCAACATTTGGATTCAAGGGCGTCAGCAGAACCATATGCAAGGGGTTACCTGACTGACGTCACGACATCAAATTCATCGGCTCATGTTTATACCCATGACGGAGCTCATGGACATAAACATGAAATTATTTTCTTTTCTGATGTATTTTGTGGCTTGTCTTTTGTTTAAAAATGAATTTCATTTTATTTATTAAACATTTAAAACTTTTTAAAAAAATCAAAAAAATATATAAAAAATACATGAAATTAATATTATTTTATTTTTGAGAAACTTGCACTTGTGAATGGTCCCAATGGGGTTGTTTCCAAACTTTTAAAAGTATTTTTTCTGAAAGAGTATGTTCAAAAACATAGGATCTGACCATTTTTTAAATATTTTTTTTACGTTTAATGTTTTTAAAACATTACTTTAATCGTTTCGCATTCATTGTTTACGCTTCTGCCGATGACATCAGAAATGATGAAATGCCATTCACTGTTGCCATTCACAGAACAAAACATTTAATTCGAATCTTAAATCACGTGTATTGGCAACGATATGGTTGATAGCAAGCATAGAGCGCAACTTTAACTCGCTTCTTGATTATCATAACGTGGAAACACGGAAGAAAGATGCGCCAAAGTACATCATTTGTGACGTCATAAAGACCAAGCTTTATTTTCATTTACATGTGAAATCTTGGATCAAACGTATAATCGCTACTACAAAATTCTGCTAGGAGCAAAAACAGAATCAAATACCGAAGATCAAGTTATTTTTAAAGCCTTGCTTAAACGGGTGTCTCTCCAGTTCCGCCGACATTTCATCCCCCCCCCCCACCTTATTTTTCAGTTTTAATTATACCTTTTGATACATTAAAGAGGGAGAAAATTAAAAACATAGGCGAAACTGGGAATATAAATCCTCAAACTAAGTACATTTTATTTGTTTACAAACAGAAGGCGACAACAGATAAAAATTTTAAACCATTGAGATTTCACCAATTATTTGCCAACAAGTAATCGAATGAAAAGCTTTCTCGGAGCAATCGTATGTGAACAAATTTTAATGTGATTTATCTTTTACACTGTTGATTTAATTAAGCTGCATAACTCGTGCAAAAAATGACTGAAATCAGCCCTTGTTGGAGCAATTAACACTGAAATAGAATCAGCGCATGTTTCCATATAGGCCACGTTTTTTCCCAAATTTCATCTAAATCGTGGCATTACTTCTTAAAATATAGCAGTTGCCAATGAAGAGGAATGAACATTCTATTGCACTACCTCCTTTGGAGCTATTGCCATCAAAATCAACTCAGTTTTCTTGCCGGTGACCCAATTTTCGCTTAGATACGTTCATTACTTTTTGAGAAGAAAGAAACGTTTGATATCTTCGTTCCCATTTGAGATATTGGCACCAAAACTCAATCATCACCTATACCCTATAGGGTCTACACATGAACCAATTTTTGTTTTACTCCTCATGTTACTTCCTGAGATATAGCAATCACGCATAACGGAGAAAACGTTCAATTGCTCTACCCTCCATAGAGGAATCAGTGTCAAAAACTAATGGGTACCAATTCACTTGGGAGCACAGATGTGCATCGAATTTCGTTCGACTTCATGTAATAGTCTTTTAGAGCGGCGACAAAATCCGGTCACACACTCACACATACCAACAGCTTTCAAAACCACGCAAAATAAACTCGGCACACCTCAAAACATACAAATCCGTTCCGTCGGAACACGAACATTTTCATATATCCAATACTTTCTTCAACAAGGTGCGTTATGAAAGTAATGAGCGTTTCTCTGACAAAACTGTTCGTCGTACCCTGCTCCAAGGGACGCAAAACGTAATGCCTTTTCGATCTCGAACGAGATCAGTTTTCTCCTACGAGTCGGGGTGTTCAGATTAGTTTTCTCCTACGAGTCGGGGTGTTCAGATCAGTTTTCCCCTGCGAATCGGGGTGTTCAGATCAGTTTTCTCCTACGAGTCGGAGTGTTCAGATCAGCTTCCTCTTACGAGTCGAATTCTGCATGCGGCTTGGAAAGAATGCTGCGAAAACGCAACAGATGCTTTAACATCCCCTCAAAGAGGACTGCTTGTCAAGAACCCAAGTTGGAAAACAGCGCAAATCTTTCAAGGAGGGGGAGGTGAGTATTAAAAACACTCAATCTTGAATTCGGAACTTCTGAGGAACGAAATTTGTTTACATGTTTTGGAGGGAGAAAAAACATGGCCGACGCAATTGCTTCGGCTGGCCAATCAGGAGCCCCAAAGCTACTACAAAGTATTTACCCAAGTAAAGGATGTTTGTATGCATCCCGGCCAAGGACTTCTCGGGTACCTTTCGGTTATAGAAATTCGGACTGCTCACGCGTATTGATGCATGAGGATTATATATTGAAGACTTTTGATGGTTTGTACAGATACCATCAATGAATCAGTTTTTAGGAAACCATGCACATAGCTTTTCTAACGTTCCTTGTGCATGCTCTATATACATAGGTGGATGATTGCTCAGGGCTGGCAATAGCAGCGACAGCAACCACATACCAGGAAAGCAAGGATGTTTGGAAATTAGCGTAAGTGGCGCATGATTTGGGGGGGGGGGCCTGATGACGGCATTTGGTGCGTGAGGATCGTTGCTGTTCAAAAACACTTTGACGGGAAAGAAGAAATGGACGAACTTGCAAGTTTAGGAATGTCTTCACAATACGCTCGTTTGGAAGAAGACTGCCACAATATGAAATTTTTAATTTTCGTTTTTTTTTTTCGCTTAAACGGCTTTAAATAATGTTATCTTCTTTGGAAAATATTAACAAAATTTTTGTTCGAATATTAACCACTGGAGAGCACGGCAAACTTACTTTTCTTAATGCAAATTGCCCGAAGCGTTCAACTTCAAACGCTTTTCCTGCAAAATTTCATTTTTTTCGTATTGTGGCATTCTTTTTCCAAATGATCCGTATCACTTGGTAGATTTTATGCGTATCCATATCATTGATAAAATTGAAGAAGGGGGGGGGGGGGCGAAAAGTAGCAGATGTTGCCAGGGAGTTTGTTATCAGTTACAGTGTTATTTCGAGGCTTTGGAAATCATTTCAAGCAAATGGAATGTTGGCAACGTAATGGGGGAGGTAATGTACGCAGTACGACGCCTGGAGGAGAAATGTACATAGTGCCATAAATAAAAAGGATATATTCAGGAAAAAAAATTCCTTGTGACACAATTACTGTACAACTTAAACAGACGCAGTATAGGTTACAACCCCTTCAATGTAACTGGTATACGTATATGTCTTATATTAAAGAATTTTTTATTCGAAATATGATGCATGTCTTGCAGTTTTAATCGTGTGCATTCTCGCCCCAGGCTTGCTCACATGTGCACCCGCCATCCCCATACGGACGCATGCGAACAATTGAAGACATTTTTAAAAATACCATAAAGTATAATAGTACAGTGAACAAGATCTGAACACTCTCTAAAGTGAACACCCCGATATTCAGAACACATTTTGATGGTCCCGGCGAAACTCTATGGACTTTATATAGGCTTATCTCTCTGTACTATGAACGCCCTATAATATGAACACCCCAGCATTATGTGAACGTTATTTTCTATACCCTTCAAATATCACCTTTCTATATACTGAACATGTTCACAATCGATACTAAGAAATTCTATGAATCAAATTGGAAAGCCTAAAGTACTGTTACAAATTCTGTAAATAGTGATTATTTTTGTGATTAATTTGTTGTAATGTGGCTAAATTAGGCGTTTGTTCCATTATTTTGCATCTAAACTTATCTTAGTAATGTAAACTGTAAATAATTACTTGTAATTTACATACAACCCCCTAACATTCGACTGAAGTATACGGTCCCCCTATTTCTGAACGATAAGGTTTGTGAATGGAATAAAAAGAAGATATGAGAAATTTGTAAAACTTTGTAGGATTTTCTAGAGATGTCTTCGCTCGGTATAAAACGCCGGGCGTCTTGTGAATGGGAGAGTTATTTGGTTTGCGTTTTAACTGTGGAGTTTCGTTTCTCGTTGCGCTGTGTTATTGCGTATTTTGATGAAACTAAGCGTTTTACAGTTGAGTTTACGGTGCTAATTGATATTTGCCTAATTGCTATGGTTAATTTAGCAGGTGGTAACGATATTTCTTGTACATAATTGTAAACAAATCTCCTGGGTTTTCTCAAGAACTGTGTCGTCATTTAAAGAAAGTTTGAAGCTGCACGGAACTGGTAACAATACATTAACGATTTTATCACTGATTGAATGGTATTAAAGTGAAAATGGATAGAGGAAGAAGAAAAATTATTTTTCTGGATATTACTGCATCACATGAAATCATTCAGCTGAGCAATGTGAGTTTAAAGTTTCTTACACTGAACTATATTCCAAGAATCCAACCAATGTATCAAGATGTTTTACAGACGTTTAAAGTATGATTACCTCTAAGGCAAAATGCTGCTGAGAATCACCCGGAAACATTTTAACTTCGATGATAGCGTATACCTTTCATGAGGATCCACAATGCAAACACAGATTAAAACTAACTTTTTTTTTTCTTCAGGTGTTATACCGATAGCTGTATTATAATATTTTATTGTTGAATGTTAAGAAACTTTTTAAACTAAAATAGAAACAGATAAATGCAAGAGTTTAGGTCCTACCGAGTAGAATTAGACACCTCTACCTCAGTTACTGGTATAGCTCACTGGGCAAAGTACTGAGCATAGTCCATTTTCTCAGTAGAATGCATGTGCATGCATTATCTAGTCTCCCTCTATAATTAACGCCCCCATAATCTGAACACTTTTGTTCGGTTCCATGAGTGTTCAGAATAGAGAGAGCCCACTGGATTTTTTTTTTTTTTTTAATCTCAAATATTTTATGCCACTGAGAAAAGACGATTCAATTATTGAGATTTTTTGTTCGCTGAAAAATTGATATTTTTTGAAAAATAAAGAAGTGCAAAAAAAATTGTTCACACGTGCCTCTCTTCTCCCTACTCTTTCGGATATAGATGAAAGCAATGCTTTTCTATTCATAACTTTTCTTCTATGTCTGTTGCATGTAGTAGAAAGGAACAAACTTCAAAATTATGCATTAAATATTACCTACATATAACGATATATCAAAAAATACAACAGAAAGAAATCAAACACTTTTTATTTCCTAAATAATTTTATTCTCAAGTACAACTTGCTTTTATAAATAGGTTTTCTATTCTGAAAAAAAACAATATATAAATAACTCGATGTATTTTCATAGGAAGCCTTGTATTGAATTCTTTTACTTTAAAAAAAAATGAAACAACTACACAAAACATACGTACACACAAACATTTACTTCGTTTAAAATCTCTTATGCATTGCTTACGCATTACTTCATATGTATACATGAACACAAAATATGCCAAAATTTTACAACAATGAGCTATAAAAGTATTTTTTTTTAAAAACTTTTACGTATTTCAAAATACAATTTATTAAAAAAGCAACACTGCACCTAGTCTTAAATAGTGCTTCAGATATATTAGAAATGACCCAAGAAAATGAGTTCAATGTCGTAATTCAAAGTTAGAATAAGCACAGGATTGTCATCGTTTGTGTAATTGTTGCAGCAAACACTGAGCGATTTAAACACACATAAAGTTATTTTTTTAATTAAAAAATATTTCGGTTTTATTTGCATAATCCTTTAAAAAGATGTAACATCTTTTATAATTAAAACTGAGCGTATGTACCTATCAATCTATGTATCTATCTATCTATCTACTGTGAGGCTCTGAGAAGTTGAACTCCGACTCTGACAATGTTTACCTCTGTTTCGGAAAATAGGGAGGGGTAATTGGCGCTAAACTGAGTTGAGAAACTTTCTTAGTAGTTCTTCAAAAATATTCAAACTAAAATCCGAGCCAATAACACGCGTCTGTTTTTTACTAAACTCCCCTAAAACAGATAAAAATAGTCAAGGTTACAGCTCAACTAACCAGAGCTGCACTATGTCCGAGTTACTTCTCCCGAACGCCAGTGACCATCGAACCAGGTATCGATGGATTCGTAATTTTTCCGTCTTTATGGTTGGCAATTGAACATAATCCTCCGATAATAACTAGCGTAGATATCAATTAAAAACTATTAGTTATGACATTTAGATTTCGACATAAAAATCCCTATTTTTCAAAGGCTTTCCTCCATTCAAATTATTATTCAGTGCTTCATCTCAACTTTCCGTAGCAATGCTTTTATTGAAATTTGTAGCGTGAAGAAAATCATTGAGAGGAGAAAGATCTGTTGCCATTTTTTTCCTCGAATATGAACAAATAACATTCTGGGTTTTGTTTTGAGGCTTTTCCTGCAATCGGAGAATTTACAATGTTTCCTTTTTATTCTTTTTCCGTAACCTGCCGTAAAATTTTACTGTTTTTTTTTTTTTTTGGTTCAAACCTGATTGTTGAACACGCGTCACTTAACATAACTTTTATTTTCGACGTGGAAGCAGGCGGCACAGCTAGTATTTTATTAAATACTGTACTTACAGTACTGTAAAAGTACTTATCTTTACAAGCCATAATTTTAACGAGAATGGATTTATCGGTGATTTCGCGAGCGGAAAGCATCGGGAATTTTATATGAACTGAACCGAAAGTAGATTTGTATACATAAAGTTGAAATATTTCGCGAATCTAGAATTTTCGCGATTTTAATGGACTTGCAAAAATCAAAAAATAGGTGTTTTCAGAGTAATTGACACTTTTGCAGGGGGGGGGGGTAGAAGTTTTGGTCGATCTTGTTCCGCCAATTTCCAGATTTTTTATTATTTGGCCTCCAATTTTTAATTTTTCAGTTACATAAGCAATTGTTTTTAATGTTTTTATTATCTTTCTCTATATTGACAAGACAAACCAATATCAAACCCGAACAGGGGCGTCAAAAACTTAAATTTTTCGGAAGACGGAAATTCTCAATTTGCCGAACGGACCTCCAAATTTCCCCTAATGAAAACAATTTTGCCGAATGCTGCTAATAACTTCACCAAATGTTAATAATTTTTCTGAATAGAACTCCACATTTCGCCGAATCGTCACACAAAATTTTTCAAATAAGGAAAAAACAGTGACCTTACATCAGAATGCCCCTGGACAATAAGCCTAAAGTTATAAAACGTTAGGCTTCGGGTCTAAAAATTTTGCCGACAGTTAAAAAACATCAACACTTTTCTCAGTTATCGAAATCTAACCGAATGTTAAAATGCAGTGGGATGCTGCTATGATAGTAACGTTTATCTTATAGTTCTATGAAAAACTTTTCCTACAATAAAAGCATTGCACATGGTTTACTTATATTTTAAAAGTGCGAAGAGTAGGCACTAAGAACGTAAATTCGCGTGGGTTCAACTAAAACATAAAATCGAATTAGATTTTTTATCCTTATCAGAATTGCTTCAACTTTATTTCGTTTTATAAGAGACTGTCTTCATAAAAATTTAAACTTCAAGCACACTATTTGTGCATCAATGTGCTAAAATTGTCTCGTAGAGT
Source organism: Uloborus diversus (assembly GCF_026930045.1). NCBI lineage: Eukaryota > Metazoa > Arthropoda > Arachnida > Araneae > Uloboridae > Uloborus > Uloborus diversus. Next base: position 49,230,626 of record NC_072738.1, on the reverse strand, counting down.
GGAACTCTAAATTACACTCTTTGATAAATCGCAAAAGTACTCAGCATTATAAACAAATTAATTTAGAGAATAGTTTTCAACTACTTTCGAATTGAAAATGTTTTTTAACAAATGAACAATAGACAGTTTTTAAAAAAACTGCTTCGAAACATTTTAATAGTAACTCTCCCTTTGAATTACCGTTTAAAATACAACGTTCATATTTAATAAAGTAGATTATTGCGTACGTTTACAATAACACAAATAGTACTTAGGCTAAATACACATTATAGCTCACTCACAAGTAGCTCAAAGTAATAAAAGTTCGGCATATCTATTCTACATCTAAAGTAACATAAACCCTTCTCACTTGCAGCTGTTGTGCTCACTCAAATCTAAAACATAAAGTTAAAATGAAACGTTTTTCAAGTCTTCTTCTATGTTAGATAATAGTTCTGTCAGTTACGTTAACTTAAAAACGTGTGGCTTAAAACGCTGAGGCAAAGATCGCAAGCCTCATGATTCAGCAGCGACGAATGAGAGACACGTTTTACGGGGGTGAAACGAGTGAAAGAAACCTGATTTCTTCTAATAATTTTCTTTAAAATGTATCACGTGACTAGAGATTCTTGTTTCAAGATTTGAAAGGTTCTTTCTCTACTTTCTACTCCTTCTCAATGACGGCAACGTTATGACATCAGTTTTTCACTATTTGTTTTAAATAATAGGTTAACAACACTACACTGCACACTGTGTAATCCAATTCTTCTGAAGTTACTGTTTGGAAGCTACTCCTGAAAGTTTATTTGAAGCTACTGAAATCTCTAGTCATGCTTATTGATGTTCTATGCAAAAAAAAAAAATTACTGACATGAAAGAAAGCTGAGGAGTTTTTGAACATTTCGAAATTTTATGTCTCTAACTCAAAGGTGCACAACTTTTTTTAAAGTAATTACAGGGTGTTCCAAAAATGACTGATACATTTGTAAAATTAATGAAAACTAAACGGGCAGCGATAGACATATACCGTTTGTTGAATTATGCTTGCAACAACAGTAAATTTTCAGACAGACAATCTTTCAAATTTAGTTATAAAGTTTTTTTCTCAACAGATGGCGCTGCAGGCATTTTAAACGCTATAAAAGAGAACGCAGTCTGTAAAATCGCCAAAATGACAGGTATATTTTAAAAATAATTAAAAACTAAACGGGCAGCATTGATTTATCAAATATACCGGTCAATTAGGCAATCTTACAAACCGCAGTTTCTTTAATCCCTTTTAAAATACCGACAGCGTCATCTGTTGAGAAACATTATAACTAATTTTGAAAGTTTTGTCTGTCTGAAAATTTACTACTACTGTCCCAAACATAATACAACAAACGGTATATTTCTATCTTTGCCCGTTTAGATTTTATTGATTTTTCAAATGTATCAGTCATTTTTGGAACACCCTCTATTTGACTTAATTTTTCTCACATAACTGGAAGTTACCCGAACTAAATTGCAGCATGTTTTTGAACCATGTAAATAACACATTTGGAATGGTTTTATAATGTCTTTTCAGAATTTTGGAGAACTATAAAATATTTACAGGAATATTTCTTTCTAACAACTCTATTTTAGAGCGCAAATTTTACAGGCACCAGAGCAGATAATCTCAAAAACTTGGCTTCAGCCAACGGTATTGAGAGTGCGTCTTGTATGACATGGAAAAAAAATCGCTGTTTTTGAGGAGTAACTCCGCAAAATGCGGAGCAGTTGGCAACTCTGAGCAAGGGTTAAGAGGTTGTAACCTTTTGAAACCCTTGGTTTAAAAAATATGCCAGCTTTAATAGAACTAAACTGAGGTATTGAACTGCTTGATTATCTTCTGAAAACTATTTTATGGTGTTATCAAAACACTTGACGGTAGAATGTTCATTTTTACGAGCGCAAATATGTTAATTTTTTAATGTATTTCTCACTGTAATACACTCATGTCCAAAAATAAGGTCGCAAACATGTTGAGAAAGAGAATATTCGACGCATGTACTGGCAATCGAGATCTCCGGATCTAAATCCTACTGAACATATTTCGATAGTCTAGGAAAAGCCATTGCATTGCTTAACCCCCTCCTAATACCCTCCACCAGTTAAAAGCAGGGCTTCTGGAAAAATGTATTTTGTTGTCCCAAGTATTTATTGACACCCTCATAAACAGTAGGAAAGCCCGTTGTAATACTTGTATAGGGAGTACGGTGGTCACATCCCATATTAGACCAGCTTTTCCCGACATAAATACTTTTATCTCTGATCAATAACTTAAAACTTTTTGATATGATCTGTTACTTGATTCCCAGTTAAAATATTTGCCATGTTTATGTGTTCTTTTTCGCATGGTAACATATACCTCTGAATCAAATTTCGTAGCAACACATTGTGACTACATAAAATACACTGCCAGCTCAGACCTTCCATCCACGGCTGCGGTTACGTGCTTTTTCGCAATTATTAACCCGGCATAAAACGTGACTCTTATTCAGGTGGAAAACCTGTTAAGGAAGCCAAGAGTGCCGAACAAACTGGTAGCTAATACAGAATTAGTACTGACCAGACGAGTGACCGAAGCAATGGTTCGTTTCAACTCGAAAATTGAAGGAAAGGCATGGTATTTTCAGTAAGTCCCCGCCCTATAACCAGGACTAAGGCAGAAATACATAATATACACCGCCTATAGTCACTTCCTATTCCGGGCTCATGAGTGCTAATAAGCACGAAACTGCAGTCCTCGGATAGAATTACTGAGCTAGTGGTGTATTTTACGTATTTTTGCCCTTATCCCTGGATATACGGCTGTAACTTACTGAACCTAGTGAATAGTTTTTGCAGATTTTATGTTTGTGACGATACTTTCGGATTAGAGTGTTCTTTGGTGAAAATGAAAAAGAATTGAGTGCAAAAATAAGGTTACGTAGCAAGTGAGAAGGTACACAAATCGTACACACTACGGAATGCCATTTAAGGTAACTGTGCTGCTACCTCCAACTGATTTTGACTGGGGACTACGCCATTCGTCGGTAGTACAGGTACCTTTTCCTGCCCACCAGGTCTGGATATCCGTATACACTTTAGGCACTACGGGAGCGTGTAGCAGGGCACACAGTCGGCACCAGAACCTAGTGTTGATGAATTCACCCGTATTCTTCCATTGGAAGTACGAATTGTAGAGAGTATCGTTCTTATCCAGCAGGTGCAGGTACTGCGCAAGCTCCTTCGGACCCGCGAACTCTTCTACGTGGATGTAAGAGTGTGGAGGGGCTACTTTTGCATAATCCTCTGGACGGGCTCCCATTACAATTGGGACTATGTCATGGCTGAAAAGAGAAGAATAAAATTATGTGATGGAGTTACAGATAATATAGTATAACGTCGATGGGCGATTCTCGAAAAAATGTCCCGTTCGTAAGTTTTTTTATTTTTTCTAGCTAACCAAAGCCTTCAAAAAATAATGCTGTTGGGAAATAATACATGCTTTAATATACAGTGGCCGCCGCTTACATGAATCACGTTCGTTCTAAACAGTTTTGCTTCCATAAAACGGCTAATTCAATACAGTTGGATTTTGTTCTATTTTTGACATCAATTTGATTCATTAATGTGGTTGATTCAATTAACTACTGATTCAATTAACCTGCGTCTACTGTACTATCATAACAACATATGAAGCCTAACAGTTAATCCCATGTTTAATAAATAGTTACCTTGAATAAAATAAAAAACTTAGTGTTACGCACGGGACATTTTTCCGAGAATCGCCCCGATGTTAAAACTAACCCTTTCAGACCACCAAAGTAAAGCCCTGAATCGCCAAGCAAAATTTGCGGTGTTCCCTGATTGCATCAAGAGCGCTTTACATCAAATGAATCGGTGAGAGAAAAAACTACGTAAGGCAAGAATTTCATATTGTTCAGGAGAGAGAAAAAGCGTCATAACTTTTACAAATTTTCAAATGATCGAACTTTTTTTTCCTCCATCATAACATGCATTTGTGTTGCTGTCACGCAAAAATGACAGTTTCTACTAAAATCGGGCGCAGGAAAGTTTAATTAGGACTTACGCTGTTTTTGCACTCAACTGGTTTCTACACTTGGAGAAAAAGTTATCATACATTCAAAGTTTATATAACTGATTCATGATTTCATCAGAAATGAAATAATGATTGCTTATCCATTATAACACAGGAATTCAAAAAATTATCTAGCTCTTACAACAGACCATTTTTAACCATACATCGTTATAAAAAAAATGCAAAATCATAAGAAATCAGGAATTTAAAAAACTTTACAGTATTCAGGAACATATGCTAACAACGGCAGTGGAAGGTTATTACACAAATTGAGTGGCAGTAGCTAAATCTGTACCAAAAACGTTCAAAACGTTTTGTAAGTTCACTATATCTTTTGAACTATTAACCTGAGTGCCGTGGTTTTTGCACTAACACGTATCTTGACTTTCAGAGCTTATTTCTATACAAAACGAATTTTCAAATTTTTGTGACTGAAATGGTTTTTAATCTCACAGATTCAGTTAGACGACTCACAACCATTGCAGATCCCACGTGATCAAGCTACCTACATAAAACTAGGCCCTCAAAAACATTTGTTCCGGAAAGCCTTACGTGAAGGTTGAATGCTCTAAAATCCCAACTGACATTGTGAAGTTTGGTTATAAATGTATAATAGATTATATACAAGTACTGGTAATCAAAAGGAAGCTAAATCTGATGTTCAAACTTTATTTGAGTATTATTAGTAAGTGTGAATTCATACTGATTCGTAAATATTTTTAAAGTACAAATATTCTAGTCGGAAATTCATTAAACTGAAAAACGAATTGAAGTTTATTAGCTACATAGCTGCCTGCTTAGTTGCTACAGTAAAATATTGTTAAATTGATTCCGTTAAATTATAAGGCTCATCGATGCAGCAAAGGTTTAGGAGGTTGTAACCTTTTGGAACTCTTGTTTTAAAAAATATGGCAACTTTAAATATTGTTAAATTAATGTCATTAAACTGTAAGACACAGCTCTGCAGCAAGGGTTTAAGAGGTTTGAAACTTTTAGAACACTTGGTTTAAAAAAAATGGCCAACTTTAAATGTTGTTAAATTACTTCCGTTAAGTTGTAAGGTACAGCTATGTAGCAAGGGCAGGGTTGCCAAACTTCGAGGAGCCAATTGAGGAGCATCTGCGGTAATTTTGAGGAGCAATTAAAATTTTGCAGAGCAGTACGGTATTTTGTATAAAAATCAATGAAAATAACTGAAACCAATTGTCTAAAATTGTTTCAAATTTCTTAACAAGCATTTTAAGCAAAAGTATAGAACTATTTTTTTTTTAAATTAATATAACAGCTTTAAATATTATTTTAATCTCTTAGTATAAGCATTTTAATTTCCCATATTTTCAGGTTTGTCATGATAAAGTAGCACAATATAAGCTTGAATACGTTCGGCCGAGAAATGCAGAGCAAAATAACTTTTTGAGGATCCGCGGAATTTCGCTGTTTCTGAGGAGTAACTCCGCAAAATGCGGAGCAGTTGGCAACTCTGAGCAAGGGTTAAGAGGTTGTAACCTTTTGAAACCCTTGGTTTAAAAAATATGCCAGCTTTAATACCAAGATACCTACATATAAGGACTACTTATGTCCTCAACTCAGGCAAAAACTCAGACTTGTCATGACCAACTATCCCTGTCTCTCCATTAAAGAGCAAAACTAATGGTCATTAACAGTAATAGGGCGACTAAATGAAGAAAAAAAAGGAAAAATCATCGGTCAATCGCTAACAAATTGCAACTTCAAAAAATAAGTTAATGGAAACAAGTCTAGAAAACATATAAAGTATTTGGTAAAATCTTGACCGCGAAAATCATAATCCAGCCTTCATGAACTAATTCATTTTAAAATATATGCTTTTCATTAATTAATGTATTCCGGGTTATTAATTTCACTTTTTTTAAATATGATTTAACACTTCGAATAACATGAAATGTTCAAAAAAGTGGCTACTAATGAAAATGCATTGCTGTCCACTGGTAGCTAAAGTATTTCCCTAGTTTTGCCCTTTCTTCTTTTCAGAAAATTCTAACTGAACTGGAGGTCATTAACAGTCATTTGCCAAGCCCGTATTGTATGCATATATGCATATGCAGTTGCATATTTTTGCTCCATTTGACTTTAGTTATAGTGCCTAGAAAGAGTAGTGTGCCGATCGACGGGGAAAAAGTGAGGTCAGATCTGAGGAAAATCCAGATGGCACTGCGCTCGAGGAGTACGTTAAGCTCCTCAATCAGACTCGTTTTAAATCAGCGATTGCATGCTGATTTCGCAGTTTAAAAGCCCCGTTTTTCGGATTGAACTTATTTCTGCGCAAAAGACAAATTCTGTAATAAGTGCTATTTGCAGGGGTGATTGTGAGTTCATCAAAAAATACCTGAAAGTTTCAAGGCGAGAACGGGGGGGGGGGGGGGGGGGGGGGGGGTAATCTTTGGTCCCTATTACTTAAGTGCACCTATGCCATAGTATTAAATAGTTCAATAGTCAGAGTCAAAATAGTGTGTGTACATTTGATTAAAATTTTAATGGGTTACAAAGTTACTTTTGAGCTGGTGTTATACAAAATTATCTTGACATTTGTCCATCTAAAGGGATAGGTGTCCATCTTAAGGCTCTTGCAGGTATATTTGATGAGTATTATATAATTTTTAAAAAAAAATTGCGGAGGTAAGGAGATAAAAGCATAACAAAAAAAAAACATAATTCCGATATTTTCGGACATGAAAATACCGGAAATAGGTCCGAAAATACCGGGAATTCGGTAAAATACCGGAACACAATCACCCCTGTATTTGTTACATGGGTGTTCCTTTATTTTTTGAAGCATATAAAATTTCCTTATCCTAATTTATCTTCAATGAAAATAGTAGACTATAAGAGGGCGTTCATTAAATACGTAAGGGTCCTGAGGGGGAGGGGGGTTGGAAAAGCCTCTACATACCCTTACTTGGGGGGGGGGGTCAAACTCATTCTTACGTAATATTTTCCAAGTCGATATTTCACATTAGAAAATGCGCGGTCATGTGATTTGGCAGAGATTATGTTCCATTTGCGTCTGGAAGGTAAGAAACGTGTTAGGATAAGATGTTTTTTTTTTTTGTTTTACAAAGAATGAATAGTGTAAAATATAATAAAAGAGTCGCATTGTGTATGGCATGTTTTATTTTTAATTAATATTTCATCAAAACAAAAACAAAAAAAAATGTCAAAAAAACATTTAGTTTAGATTCTAACTTTTCAGTAACTATTTCTTTACGCAAAAGGTTTAATTTAATAATGTGAATTTAATAACGATTACAGTGATGTAACGACTCCAAGATTTGTTATTTTATCATTTTGAAAAACGAAATGGAATCTTACGTAAGAACAGGGGGGAGGGTGAAAAATCTTACGTACCCTTACATGGGGGGAGGGGGATCAAAAATTGCCAAAATCATCCTTACGTAATTAATGAATGGCCCTTAAGTATTCAATAACTGCCTGTCTCTTATTTCTCTACTAATAATAAAGCTGAAAGTCTGTCTGGATTTCTGTTCGGATTTCTGTCTGGATCTCTGTGACGCGGACAGCACCTAGACCGTTCGGCCGATTTTCATAAAATTTGATAAAGTTAGTTTGTAGCACGGGGGTGTGCACCTCGAAGCGATTTTTCGAAAATTTGATTTTGTTTTTTTTTTTATTTCAATTTTAAGAACAGTTTCCGGAGCAAAATTATCATAAGTTGGACGAGTTAATTACGAAATTATCATGACGTGGAACTGTAACATGGGAAGAGCGAATGAACATAGCCAATTGCCGAGAAATTCATCATCCATTATTTGTAAATATACAAGCTAATCAAATGACCTTTTAATTTTCTCCTCCGGGCAAAGTCCTGCGGGTACCGCTAGTTTCAAAATAAAACTGCTTTTAAATTCTTAAGCTAATTAAAATTATCAGGGCTTCTCAGTCTGAGTCGAAGAGTCGGAGTCGCTTGAAAAACCTACCGACTCTGACCTTTTTTTTTTTTTTTTTTTAATTTTCAAGGACTTTCCTTACATTAAAAAAAAATAGGGCCACTTGCTCCGATCACATATATAACTACATACTAATTTGCAAATAACTGCAATTGGCAAACAGCTGGCTTGATTATTTGTTGAATTTTCGGTAATACTTATCAACGTCAAACTGCTAGTTTGCTTATTTTTATAACGTTCTTTAGAACCTGTCAGCAAACGGTTTTGTTGTCGATAATTATCGAAATAGAAGTGTTTTTGAATCTGACGTTATCATTGTCAAAAAAGTATTTATGTATTTTTATCTTTTATCTCATATGTAAAATAGCGAAAGAAATGTATCCTTAAAAACTAAAAACAAATGGGGAACCTCCTCGTCCCTCTCCTTTGTCTAACATTGCTTATGATAGCTTTAAAATGTTCTTTTAAAAGGAAGCGCAGCTTCTGAATCTCCATACCCTTAATCAGGAAACAACATGAAAGTGTTACAATTAAAAAATCTAAATAAGTAGCGATCAAAAGAACATTGTGATACATGTTTTTGGATGCAAAAAATATTTTCCCCTTTGTCTATGTATGAGATTTTAAAGCCTATGGGAATTTTAAGAAAAGCGAGTCTCGTTGTTCCAAATTTAGCGAGTTTCGATGGGGACAGACATCTTTCACGCTCTGTAGATATGGATGTCCTGCCACATGCAGACGAGGAAATCGTCTGTGAGAAATTGGTACCTTCAATCCCTCGCCAAGTGTTTAAATTTGCCACTTTTCTTAAAATTTCGGGAGACTTAAATACCTTTTATCTCGATAACGAGGGACGATAACAATAATAATTATTAATTTCGTACAGGATTTTAAAAGAATGAAATGCAAAAAAAAAAATTTTTTTTTATATAACTTACGTGCTTGTTGATTCCGTTTGTCCGAAAGGCTTATGGTCGGTCGCTAACAGTTACCAGGCGTAGCGTTGCTGGAGATTTCCAACCTATTCTCCAGATCTATAAACTAGAGGTGGTACTATCATCTACCTTGCCCAAGTCGGGCTCTTTCTCATTTAGGGGCCTCATTGACTCAGGAGTCGCTCCTTTCTGCTTTAAACTCATGCTGGCTACATGAATAGGGCTTGAGTCTCCCAAGTGGCATTAAAAACAACAACAAACTACGCCCTTAGCCATCTCGGCTGATAATACATTTGCCTTAAAATATAAGTATCAAATTTTCAGTCAATTGTGTAAAATTTTGTTTTGAAAACATCCTTGTCTTTGTGTCTACTTCAATAATGATCTTTTTATCGTCAATATTATTTTCCACATAATTTTCATTATATACAAAAACTGCAATATTTGGAGATTTTTTAAATTTCATACAAACCCAATATTCGTTAGGCAAATTAATATGAACAATTTCATTTATAATAGATTTATAAGTGGTTATTTCAGTTTCACCTGCGGAAAGATCAAGTTTTATTTTTTTCAAACAGGGAACATTTTTCTTAACTGCATAATTCCTGATGGACCTTCTCTTTGGTTATTTTTTAGTAAAGTATGTTGGCAGATTTGGGAAAATTGTCGGAATTGCCTCATCTTTAGAAAAAGTTTTTCCCCGAGGAATCAAAACTTCCTCACCATTTATAATATGCTTAAAATGCGTTTCAACAAAATGTTTTTCGAAATGCAGAGCACAAATTGAGCAATATTTATACAAAAAACTTTATCTAACCTGGGAATTAAGGAGTTCCACTTAAGTTTTTCTTCATATGATGGAGCTTTAAAAAGCGTAACTTGAATGTTTTGTACCCACTTTTGCATCTTGGTACGAAACAAGATGAAGCTTTATTTCTTCCAATGTTCAACTTTGATGCCTCCATTAAAAGCCTTAAACGCTGTTTCATGAAATATTCACGAAATAAAGGTAAAAAAGAGAAACGCGGAACTAAATTGTAACAAAATCCCGCGTCTACTAATGTAAACACCGCGAAATTAAACGTGCACCTCGACTGCACTGCCATCTAGCGGTTTTCATACAATTCGTCTTCAAGAATCGCAGGGAAAAAAGCGCCGGTCGGCACACTACTCTTTCTAGGCACTATACTTTAGTGCTGCGTTTAAAACGATTATTTTTTTTAAGTACTAGGGAGCTCTGCCCCCCTGCTCGCCAACCCCCGAAGATTGCTTCGCAATCTTATTTGATTCGAAAAGATTTAAATCGCCAGTTAGAAAGAAACAGATTAAAAACGCATTATGAGCTCCCTTTTGGATCAAAAAGCACCATTTCCCCGGGTTTCAAAATAACTTGTACCAACTTGCAGAGCCGTAAGGACTATAAGGGACTTCTGAGCATTGCAAAACTGCAGTTTTGTATATTCATGACCTCATTAATATATTATGCTCTTTAGCTCGGGGCTTGAATTACTTGAGCCTAAGGTTTTCCGTTAAAATCGAAACCCTTAAAGTTTGGGAATTAAGGAAAGATGAAACATGCGAATCGAAAAGGCGTAACTATGGCAACGCCAAATAAAGCATCAATAATTTTAATGGAGATGAGGATTATTCGAACTTCGATTTTTAACGGCTTATAACTTCTTTTAGTTTGGAGATAGAAGCTCAGTTTTCGACCATAGGTCGAGTTAGATCTGGGGTAAAAAAAGCCGCTCTTTTCAGTGGTGTCAAAAAGAAAACTATAGGCTACTTCCTTCGTTTCTTACTGATAGATTTGATGAAGAACATAGTGCCTAAATATTAGCTAAGCCTAAAAAACTTCGAACTAAAAACGAATAACTCCCGCAGTGTTTAAGTTAGAGCATTGAAACAAATTGCACAGAACGCGGAAAATTCTACTCTTTCCAACGATATATAATATTAATATATGCAAGTAATTTTTCACCCCTTTAATAGGTAATAATAGGCAATTTACGCGAAATTTGAGCTTAAAAAATTAATAACAAAAAAAAACTAATTCGAATTTTAAAAAAATAAAACTTCAGGTGTATACCCCCGGGGCTCGAAGTAATTTTGTACAAAATTTCAAGACTGTAGGTGCTATGAGGTCTCTTGGACGCACGTCCGCCACACACTTCCTTCCAAAATTTCTTTGAAACCTTACTTTTATTTACTATAAAGAGAAAGAGATAATATTGCGTTTTTCACCTGACTTTAGTTTTTTTACCTTTCAGAAAATTAAAATTGGCAATTATTTTTCCTCACAAAGAAGGAAAATTTGAATCACCAATGAAAAACCATTTCGTGGAAATAAATACTGCCTCGTCTAATAGCTAATGAGCAAAAAAAATTAGAAATGACATTAAATGACAAAAGGCAATGCTTACGGAGAATATCTTGGAAAATTTCTAATTCATTTTTGCTAAAATCAATAAATGTGTAAGACATTTTCTGTATGTATACTTTGTATAATTTAATATGAAGTTTTTGCCTTATTAAAAAAATATAAATAAAAAGGCCATCGATTTTTACTTGACATTATAACAAGTTCGCTCTATCTAGGTAAAAAAATTATTAGTGCATATCTTTAAAGTTATAGTACACACTTTAGGCTTTTTCAGTACTTATTTGCATCTACATTAAATACTTTTCAAGAATGCAACCCAGGATCTATTTATTAGGTACGTTTCAGTAGCAGAAACAGCGTTACGCTACAACAAGCGTTGCAAATTCATGAGAGTGCGCCCAGACTATTTCTTAACTGGGAGAGAAAGAGTGAGGAAAAGAAAGAAGAAATTAAGAAATCCAAGGAAAAAAATCAAAGATTCCTGCAACTGAAGAACTGCACTGTATTTTTAGGGGTTAAATCTACCGGTCAAATACTTAGGAATGTTTTTAAAAAGTTGCCCGATAGTAAGAGGCGCTTTTTTATTACGCATTATACAACTTTTTTGCAAATGAGAAAATTATAAGAAGTACCACAAAACAGAAAGCAGATGCTAAAAGACTTTTGCCCAACTACAGTAACATGTTAAGGTTGACCATCGCCGCCTTAATACTAAACGCCTGTCACTTTCTCGCTTTTAACATAGAGCAAAAGTGAACACAAATAGAGGGAACGAGAATAAATAAATTGGTACAGAGACTACTGCTACCTATCGAAGGTATTGGAAATTGCGAAGAACACAATTGGTTAGTTTCCACATTTGGATTTCACGCTGTTTGAAATTAACCAATTAACAATCTGATTTGATTTGTTTGGATCACAACGTCTTTTGCCGGATTGCCACCAGATAGCGTTGCTCTTTGTACCGGAAGTCAGCGCGTTTGTTGATGAAAGTATACTTCTTTTGGGTTGACGCATGTCATCGAAGTGCATACGAATAAGCTACAAAGAAGTATGTAGCTCTAAGCTCATGTTATTCACTATTCCTGACTGAAGAGTTCTAATAAGAACGAAACTGCAGTCTCTGGATGGGATAACTGGGCTGTCTGGTAATTTGCATGAAGTATGTGAAAGTTTTGAGCATTTAAATAAAAGTAACTTTCTTTCGTGTGAGAATTTAATATCAACGTTGTCCAAAATGGCCCTATTCCCCCCCCCCCTTTTACTGCGACGCATTGTTGATTCTAAAATATTATTACTATTGTTGGGGCAAACCTAACCTGACAGCATCATCCTGCTGTAATTATTGCATGCATTATTTATTACTACGTGCATTTCTCATTGTGTATGCTCAAGTCATTAAAACGATATTTTTCGGCCAATGGGGATTCAAACTCACGATTTCCATAATTAGCATAAAGCTCAAACAGATGAGCTGATTCGGCTCGTTTTTGGGATGCCATCCATTGAAGCAATGCTTAATGAAAAACAGAATAAACCGGTTTTTTCGACAAAACAACCAAAATGAGAATTATCTCTTTACGCTTCGTTGAAAAAGGTGAAAAGAAGCTTTGAAATGATGCCTTACTGGTGAAGTTTGATAAAGTAATGAGGAAGTAATTGCAATCACACAAAAGTCACCTGTGAGAAATAACACATACCTTCTTTACTAATAATAAAGCTGAAAGTCTGTATGTCTGGATATTTGGATCTTTGTAAGTCTGTTACACTCATACGCCTAGAAAGTTCGGCCGATTTTCATGAAATTCGGCGCAGAATTAGTTTGTAGCATAGGAGTGAGCACCTCGAAGCGATTTTTCGAAAATTCGATTTTGTTCTTTTTCTAGTCCATTTTAAAAAAACAGTTTACCGAGCAAATTATCGTACCGTGGGCGAGCAACTTACTATAACGTGGACGAGTAAATTACCATTACATGGGCGAGCAAATTAACACAGCAAATTGGCGAGAAATTCATCAACCATTATTTGTAAATATACAAGCGAACCAAATGACTTCTTAATTTTCTACCATGGGCAAAGCCATGCGGGTACCGCTGATAATATATGTGATAAATAAAAACGTCATTTAGTAGTTAGTTTGCAAGTGTATTTAAAAAAAGAGTGGTCTAATTAAAAATTTGGTCATGAGATAGGACTGGTACTGCCATTACATTAGAGTTTTTCAAAATTTCTTATTTGAAGTTATCTAAGTAAAATATACCGAGGCCCGGCATTGGCATGTGCCCACCTTTCCACTATAAGATAAATAGAAACGTCATTTAGTAGTCATTTTGTGATTATGTCCATGTTTAAATTCATAACTTAAGTTTTTGTGGTCACACGACGCAAACTTCTAAGGGACCTTTTTATCCGTAATTTTCAATTTACCGAAGCAGCTCCGGTCCCGATCCCCCCGGTTAATCGAGGTTTTACTGTATTAGAAAATCATCTGATCACAGAGTTCTTTTCAAAATATTGCAAATGTGTAAGAAGTCACAGAAGTCATTTCAAAAAAGCATATCCACCAGACCATAATTCCACTACTCGCAAATGTTGTAATTTTCTACTCTTCAGACCAATGTTCTACAAGATTCTTTAGCCGCTCCGAGGCTACCTTTAGACTCTTTGGTTCATGAAGATAGTCTCTTCTAGGATTAGCAACTACGAAGAAGAGAACCAAACAGCTCTTAACATTGCTTCGCCCTCAACATATAGCGTGATCTAAACATTACATTTTGGTCCCTTATAATTCAGTTAGGCCTTGCATGAAGCAAACTACACTTGGACCAAATCACAAAACGAGCTATATCAGAAGTTAAATTTATATATACTTTCAGTAAGAGTAGAACTGGTAGCTAACTGGGAACTAAATCTGACAGAAAATATAAATTCAGTATCATTGATTATTCGCAACTCCTATAAACTATAGGGGGCACTGCAGCCACTGTCTGATGGCGGAAGGTAAAACAAACAAATGCCATAACTTATAACTTGCCTTGACGCTTAGTGAATGACAGTAATTTTTCATCGTGTTTGTAGGAAGCTTTCTTTTCTATTCTTCTGAAATTACATTTCATCACAAACTGTGTGTTGTGTAGCCTATAATTTACCCCAAAGAAAACACGTGGAATGGAATGCTTTACCTTTTTCTGTAATATTCTTAATCACCGCAAGTTAGCGTATTCGAGCTCTGGAGTTGCGAAGAAGAAGCACGGGTTTGTGTTTTTTCGAAGGTTGGTTTTTTTTTCTATGATAAAATATTGTTACAAATTCTGTAAATAGTAATTATTGTAGGAACGTAACCTGTAAATAGTTTCCCGTAATGAATATACAACCCCTTTTTCATTCGGCTAAAATATACGACCCCTATTTTCTTTCTTTTCATTGATAACGGTCTACTACTTTACAGAAAGGTGTGGAATATTTGAGAAATTTCTTTTCGGTGTATTTAAGCCGTTAGCGATGGATAAACAGTTAGTTTCGATTCAGATTTCGAACTGAGAAGATTTTTGCTCTGTTTATAGCGAGGCATTTCGCTGTGTTGTTTTCGTATTTGGAAGTAAATACGTGTGTAACCGTTGAGTTTACGGTGTTGTGTGATAATTGCTTAATTGCTGATGAATAATTTAGCAGTTGTTGAAGATCTTTCCTGTACATAGTGTAAATAAATTTCCTGTGTTTTTATCAAGAACTGTGTCTTCATTTCAAGAAAGTGAAAGTCGCACCGAATCCGTTACAATTTGGCGCCCAACGTGGGGCCACTTCAGGACTTTCTTGCAGTAAGTGTGACTTTGGACATTTTTTCATAAAGACTTTTTAAATTTGGACTTTAATTTTATGGTGATTACTCGCGCAATGGATGAACAATTAAAACAACTGCTTGATGCAATCAACTCTGTGAAGAGTGATATGGCGGCTAATCAAGAACAATTAAAAAATGATATGGCGGCTAATCAAGAACAATTAAAAAATGATATGGCGGCTAATCAAGAACAATGGAAAAGTGATTTAATGGTGCTGAAAAAGGATTTAGCTTCTAACCAAGAGGAAATTAAAAACGACCTTACTTCGGTAAAGACTGTGATGGAAAATAAATTTAATGAGATAGAGCATCGAGTTGATGCTTTTGATGAAAAATTTGAAACAGTAGAAAACCGTATCGCAACAGTTGAGAATCATGTGGATGAGAAAATTAAAGACATGGAAAGGAGATTGGCGACCGCGGAAAGCAGCTATGTACAGTTTTGCGCTCCCACATCTGTTGCTCGACCGTCCATTAAACTGGCCACATTTGATGGGAAAAGTTCGTGGCAGGTGTACAAAACCCAATTCATGATAGTGGCGGAAGCGAACGGATGGGACTCTGCTACCAAGGCCTGCCATCTTGCAGCATCCCTGAGAGGTGACGCAGCGGACATTCTTCAGACCCTTCGGGACAGCCAGCGCCTGGATTTCGCCGCCCTCACATCTGCGTTGGAGCTTCGCTTCGGTGAGAAGTGCCAGAAAGATTTCAGCCGACTCCAGTTGAAGTCCCGTTTCCAGAAAACCGGGGAAACCCTGCAAGAGCTTGCGGCGGACATCGAGAGACTGTCTCATCTTGCTTTTTGCGACTGTCCTGCGGATGTTCGAGACAACCTGGCACTCAACTACTACGTCGACGGGGTTCGAGATCCGGAAATCCAGAAAGCTCTACGGATGGCGGATGTCAAAGACCTGAATTCTGCTGTTGTGTATGCGATGAAGTTGGAGGCCGCCCAGCAAGCAACCCGTGTGGATCGCCATCCCATCCGAACTCTGGAAGCTGATGAGTCTGATTCCAGGTCGTCCCACCTCGCTGAACTCGAGAGACAACTCGGTGACTTGGCAAGACATCTGATTAGCATAACAGCCCAAAAGAAACAAGAGCAGAAGTGCTGGAAATGCGGTAGTGAAGGACACCTGCGAAGGAGTTGTCCGGCTCGCCAAGCTACGCGAGGGAAGGAAATCACCACCACCAGAGCTCTGCAGATTTCCTCTTCTAGTAGTGGCAGTGATGGACTTTTCATTTACGCCCATGTAAATGGGAATCCTTGCAAACTGATTGTCGACACTGGAGCCAATGTGACAATCGTTAGGACAGATGTGGCTCGTGAATTTGGATTGAAACTGCTGTGGATATCGCCACGCGTAAGTCTCCAGACTGTGACAGGTGACAAAATTGAGATTGACGGTAAAGTGGACTTGGAAATAGTGTTTGGGAATGCCACCTACCATCATACGGCATTCGTCGCTAATAGCACGGACCCCTTCATTCTCGGATTGGACTTTTTGAAGAAATATGACTTCACTCTCGACTTCAAGACTAATGAGCTGCACTCGATGAGAGAAGACATAGCCGTTTTCCCTGCAGAGAGTGATATAAAATCCGCTCATCAAATAATAGCTCAAACAGATTTATCGATTCCCTCAAGGTCAGAATCATTAATACCTGGCTCCCTTGAAGAAAGCAATAGTTTTCGATTTGGACTCATTGAATACCCTAACCTAAGCAATAACCTAAAAGGAGTGCTGGTAGCATCTACGCTTGTGGACCTTTCCAAGGATGTAATTCCTGTAAGAGTCGCCAACGTGAGTGAAAGGCCAAGGAATATTCGGAAAGGTGAAGTGTTAGCAACTTGTACTCCAGTAAACTGCATCATTAGAAGAATCAATTCCCCCGAGACTGTGTCTTCTGAGTCCTTGACATCGAAGTTAATTGGGAGTGCACCCTTATCGAAAGATCAAAGAACTGCTGCGGAACAATTGGTGGATGACTTTAAGCATCTGTTTTCATCTACATCGGAGGATGTTGGCCGTACGAATTTAACGCAGCATAGGATCTACACTGGAGAACACCCACCTATTAAACAGCATCCAAGACGACTACCGTTCGCCAAGAAGGAAGAGGTCGAGACCCTCCTGAAAGAGATGAAGGAGAATGATGTAATCGAACCTTCATCCAGTCCTTGGGCCTCTCCCATCGTCTTGGTCCGAAAGAAAGATGGCTCCACCAGATTTTGTGTCGATTACCGACGGCTGAATGAAATCACCAAGAAAGACAGTTACCCTCTTCCACGGATAGACGACACCTTGGACACTCTTTCCGGACACAAGTGGTTTTCGACCCTGGACTTGAAGAGCGGCTACTGGCAGGTTGAGATACACCCTGATGACCGAGAGAAGACAGCGTTTACAACTGGACAAGGCTTATGGCAGTTCAAAGTGATGCCCTTCGGCCTCTGCAATGCACCAGCTACGTTCGAGCGTCTTATGGAGACAGTGTTAAGAGGACTCTCTTACGAATCCTGTCTGGTCTACTTAGACGATATCATCATCGTGGGACGCAGCTTCGAAGAACATCTGGCAAATCTTAGGAAGGTGCTGCAAAAGCTTAAGGAAGCCAATCTGAAGTTAAGCCCGTCCAAATGTAATTTGTTCCGCCGGGAAGTGAACTACCTTGGTCACATCATCTCTTCTGAGGGTGTGCAAACCGATCCAGAGAAGGTATCTGCGGTCAGGAGTTGGAGTCGTCCCGAAAACATCCATCAGTTGCGAAGTTTCCTGGGGCTCTGCACGTACTATAGGAAGTTTGTGAAGGGTTTTTCCAACATTGCACGACCTTTGCATAAGCTGACGGAGATCAAGCAAAAGTTTGAATGGTCCAAAGAATGCGAAGATGCATTTCTACGACTGAAGGAGGCTTTAACATCAACGCCTATCCTCGCCTATCCTCAGCCTGAAAAACCCTTCATCCTGGACACTGATGCGAGCAACAAGGGCATCGGAGCTGTTTTATCCCAAGAAATTGACGGAAATGAACATGTCATCGCTTACTGGAGCAAATGCTTATCAAAGTCGGAGCGAAATTACTGCGTCACCAGAAAGGAGTTACTGGCCATAGTAAAAGCTGTAGAACACTTCCATCATTACCTCTACGGCCGAAAATTTCTGCTTCGAACAGATCATGCCTCGTTAACTTGGCTTTTGAACTTCAGGAATCCAGAAGGCCAGATAGCCAGGTGGATACAGCGGCTCCAGGAATATGACATGGAGATCAAGCATCGAAAAGGGTTATCTCACGGTAATGCTGACGCTTTATCAAGGAGACCCTGTCCTGAGAACTGCCACTATTGTTCCCGAATCGAGAAACAGTATGGAACGACTAGCCCTACCGCCTATCAGGTGACAGTGACTCCAATCTCATCAGAACCTGATCCATGGAGTGACGACCAAGTTCGAAAAGATCAACTTGAAGACCCCGACATAAAACCAATTTTGGAGTTCATGGAAAGTGACAGTCGGCGACCTAGCTGGCAGGACGTTTCCATCTTCAGTCCTGCAACAAAAAGATACTGGGCTTTATGGAACTCACTCCATTTACGGAACGGCGTGCTACACCGGAAATGGGAATCTGACGACGGCAAAACATCTAGGTGGCAGTTACTACTTCCTCGATCAAGGATTTCAGATGTTCTGAAAGAAATACATAGTAGTGCGACTGGAGGACATTTTGGTGTCTTGAAAACCCTCAATAAAGTTCGGGAGCGCTTCTTCTGGAGCAAGGCGAAGGATGACGTGGAGAAGTGGTGCCATTCTTGTGACGCCTGTGCTGCTCGTAAAGGACCGAAGAAGAGAAGCAGAGGGAAGCTACATCTGTACAACGTTGGAGCTCCATTCGAACGAATTGGGATCGACATCCTGGGTCCTCTACCAAGAACTGCTGATGGGAACAAATACATTCTTGTTTACATCGACTACTTCACCAAATGGCCGGAAGCATATCCCATTCCAGATCAAGAGGCTACTACCGTAGCAGAGACTCTAGTCCAACATTGGATCTCGAGATACGGAACACCTTTGCAGATTCATTCCGATCAAGGGAGGAATTTCATCTCTGCTGTGTTTAAGGGCCTATGTCAAATTTTCGGAATTGAGAAAACTAGGACAACACCACTACACCCACAATCGGACGGCATGGTGGAGAGATTTAACCGCACAATCCTAAATAATCTCTCACTTATGGTCTCCAGAAATCAACAGGATTGGGACAAGAAGCTGCCTTTGTTCCTGCTGGCCTACCGCAGTGCTGTCCACGAGACTACCGGATATGCCCCATCTCAGATGCTCTTCGGACGAGAGCTTCGGCTACCTTGTGATCTCGTCTTCGGTCGTCCTCCGGATGCGCCTTCATCGCCTGAGGAGTACATCCAGGATCTCCAGGCCCGGTTGGAAGACGTTCATAACTTCGCACGAGAGCGAATCAACATCGCGGCGGAGAAGATGAAGACCCGATACGACACAAGGTCTACTGGACATGAATTCAACGAAGGCGACAAGGTTTGGTTATGGAATCCCATCCGACGGAAAGGTCTTTCACCCAAATTGCAGTCGCATTGGGATGGACCCTACAAAGTCGTTAACCGACTAAATGACGTCGTAGAGAGGATCCAAAAATACCTAATGCAAAACCTAGGGTTGTACATTATGATCGGTTAGCCCCATACTATGGCCATAGTTCATGAGCATTACGTAAACAACCATGGTTGATAACATAAAAGTTGTAGATAATTTTTGCTTTTAATGTTTAGTAATATTTCTTGTTATTATTGTGTTTTCTGTATCTGTTAGTTATTAATTAATGTGTATATTTGTAAACTTGTGATAGAAGTTTGGCACCCTTTCTGGGGATTGTACTGCCCGGGACGTGCAGTCCTTAGGAAGGGGGCAATGTTACAAATTCTGTAAATAGTAATTATTGTAGGAACGTAACCTGTAAATAGTTTCCCGTAATGAATATACAACCCCTTTTTCATTCGGCTAAAATATACGACCCCTATTTTCTTTCTTTTCATTGATAACGGTCTACTACTTTACAGAAGCGTGTGGAATATTTGAGAAATTTCTTTTCGGTGTATTTAAGCCGTTAGCGATGGATAAACAGTTAGTTTCGATTCAGATTTCGAACTGAGAAGATTTTTGCTCTGTTTATAGCGAGGCATTTCGCTGTGTTGTTTTCGTATTTGGAAGTAAATACGTGTGTAACCGTTGAGTTTACGGTGTTGTGTGATAATTGCTGATGAATAATTTAGCAGTTGTTGAAGATCTTTCCTGTACATAGTGTAAATAAATTTCCTGTGTTTTTATCAAGAACTGTGTCTTCATTTCAAGAAAGTGGAAGTCGCACCGAATCCGTTATAATATTTAATCGTAATCTACACATTACATTCTGGGCCCTCATAATCTAGAAGGGACTACACGACCAAATTACTAAGTTGGAATCAGCACCGCGAAGAACATCAGAAGTTAAATTTATATATACTTTCAGTAAAACTTGAACTGGTAGCTAATTGGGAATTAAATCTGATAGAAAAAATAAATTCAGTATTATTGATTATTAGAAATATGTGTTTGTGTTTTTTTCGAAGGTTGTTTTTTCTTTCTATGATAAAAAATTTAATGATATACAAAGCAAAAGCTTTAGTCTAAAAACACATTTTAGTTCTTTTATTGATGAGACGATCGAATAATTTAAATTAGTTACTTCAATAGAAAACACCATTGAAAGGCTTTTGGAAATAACATTCCGCTCCCCGGCAACAGTAGTGGTACAGTCATAGAAAAAAAAAAACAAAACACTCGATCGTATTCAAAGACTATTGACACTAGAGAGACGTGTAAGGTGTCATTGTTTCAGAAATAAAAAGTTCTACAGAATTATGGTAAAAAATTGTTGTTAAGGGGTCGTCTTCATATTAAAACGAGCATCAACTTCAAATTTTTCAATGAGAACCCCCTTTTTTTATCACATATTTGTGATCAGCATTCTTATTTAACTTTGTATACAAAGTTTTGTTTAATTCGATCCAGCCGTTACTTCAGAATCATGTTTTGAAAAATTCCTCTCGTAATGTTAAAACGTATTTTGATATTTTTACTAATACCACAAAAACTATATTAGGCACGGCAAAGATTGTTTTTTTATATCAAAATATGAACCGACCCAATAATAAAAACATAATTTACAACACCTAAAATGAAATTTTAGTTTTTTTATGAATTATTTTAATATTTTTTGAAAAAAATATGATCTGAAACCATATTAAATTTTAACAGAAAAACAATCTGGAAAAGCTTTTATGTGGGAATCCAAAATTTGAGCTCCAAATATTCAGTAGTTTTTGCGCTATGCAAAAAAATTCATTTTTTCCTGCTTTAGGGGACCGTATCCTTTTTTAAAACAGAAATTATGAAAGTTGGTTTCTTCGTAAAAAAAGAAAAAAATTGTTCAACAAAATAAGAAAACCAATTATAACGTGGATTTTCTACATTAGAGTTCGTCTATGAATTTTTAAATGCATAAATTTATTCGCTGTCTCTGCAGAAGAACAACACAATATTGCAACCGTCAGTTTTTTGTGGATATCGTTCAGACGTCAATGTGTAAATAATGCGAAACACTACTTCATTGTCTAATAAAAGAATATTTTATAGAACTTTTTAAATTAAAAGCTGCACTTAAAATACTTCTGTTTTTTTTTTTTTTTTTTTTTTTTTGCGTTTAGCCATTGCTTTTTGTAAAGCAATAACTCAAAAAATAAATAAATAAACATGCACAACTTTTTCACAGAAACATACAACTAAACCTCATTGTCTTGCTAGTCATGTTGCAATGGACAGTGTAGAATTAATTGCTCTTTCCGGTGATAAATTACTAAAAGGAAAAATTATTGCCTTGCCTAAATCGGGAAAAAGTACTCGAAAAATAGCCGAGAGTGTGAAGTTTCGCCTTTAACAGTATCCAGATGGGTCAAAAAGTAATATTTGCTCTTAAATAAGTTTACTGGTTTTCAGGAATTATTATTATTATTATTATTATTTTGTATAGTGTTTGAATAATTTTCAATGTGTTAAGATGTAGGAAAGGAAATGTCGGTCGCAGTAGTGGGCCGCATGTTTTGAGCCCGAATTCTGCACGCAAAGTAATTGTTGTGGCTAATTATGAACTTTTTTTTTTGACTTCGTCAAAGATTTAACAAAACATTAATTTGGGTGTTAGATTAAGTTGAGTTTTTGTCTATTCTTAATTATAATTTAAATACTATTTTTCTATTTACTTTCTCAGTCATTGTCGGTGCATTTCACATTAAAATCATTCCCGCAAGACAAAGATAAAATTTCAAATAATTTTCTTCTTTTTTGAATAACGTGGAAAAATATCGACAAAGAAAGAATGTTATAATAAATTATTGTTATAAATTATAGATGCCTATCTTATTACATGCATGTTTTTCAGTATCCAATATCTGAATATTCGGCTCCAACGTTATGCCACTGGAACTATTTTTACTTTTTGATCTTACTCTAAGCAAACAAGGGGCCCCACGGACCGACTTCGCGGACTGAATGCGTCCCGTGACTTAACTGCGATGCAATTACGGTTTGGTAATCCCATTCAGTGGTTGCTGTGGGTCCTAATAATGAGCCCAACAGCCCTGAACTAGGTTTAACCGAACAATAAAGCAGGTGTCATGTCATTGAAGCGAATAGTGCCTAAAAACTGGTTTATGAAGAAAATTTATCTGACCAGTGAGATGCCGTAAACATACAGCAGATAAATTTACTTTACCTACCAGTTTATTCAAAATCTCAGCTTCAATAAGACGACTTCTGCATCCCTCACGATTAGTTCCGATTCCAGTCTGAGATATCTATCAGGAGGACGAAATTGTAGCTTCCGGATAAATCAACCCGGCTGTCGGGCATGCCGCGTATAGTATTGCTGTAGGTGCGCCAGCCTGATACCAGAGAAAATATTAGTTTGCAGCTATATAGATCGCGAAATAAAATCAAATAATGCGAGGTTTTGTTAGCAATCTTACAAAATCGGAGAAATGACAAGAAGTCAGATTTCGGTTCACCTTGGTTTGCGCTAAAATTACTTTTGTCTTTTTTTTTATTACGGGTTGAACCATCTCGAATCTCGTTGCTAGAAACAGCATTGGGAAAAATACTTTCCTAAATTGCTTTTATGAGCCATTACATGTTTAACTAAAACCGCCGATTGTGTTATGCTTTTTAAATAATACCACGCATAATGATCTTTCGCATCAAATTTGGATTTAAAACAAATTCTCTTTTTTTGATTACAAAAAAGCCATTAGAACAATTACTGTGTTTGTCCACTGTGTTAATTCAAATAACCAAATTTTTCCCAAATAAAGTTCGAGTATGAACGGTTTGCTCATTAACGGGTATTTATATTCTTCTGTTTCTGTTTTGTTTTTTAGATTGATACTTCTTTCATTTTATGTATTTAGAGCAAATTTTCACGGAATAAATTGACCTTGCTTCGCTCGAGTCTCCAATCTATTTAATGCTGCGTCTTCCCACGTAGTGCGGTATATTTTTTATATTTTTGTGTGCGATGACCCTAACTTCTGCCGATGTTCTGCGAAATTAGAAACGCGCAATTCCATTTTACATCAAAAGACTTTCTATTCATTCCAAAATAAACCTGCAACATAGACGCAATACATTTATCAAACATATTCACATCATCTTTCTAGGTATAAGGTTGGATATTTACATTTCTATGAGGCTAATTTGCTGAATGTTAATATAAGCAATCCAATAGGTTCATATTAAAAAAGGCAAAAAATTCCATTACTTTTAATTTTTCATTATTCGATTTACTAAACAACGATCTATACGATGGACGAGCCAAACCCCATACATCTTTCTTGGGTTAATCCAGATAAACAAAAATTAGTAAATATTTTAACTTTTTTTTTTTCAAAAAAAAAAAGACCTTAAATCGCTTCTTGCCGCAACATAATCGGCTAAAAAGTATCGAAGAGAACTTCAAAAAATCATGAATTGAGCTGGATAATCTCGATTTTTTTCTTTGTTTACATTCCATTTAAGCCGTGACCTTGAAAGAAGCGTTTTCAATGTGGAGACGGTCCCTAAAGCGTTTTTTGTTAATAACTCCTGTTCTACTACACGGAATACAGTGAAATTTCGTATCCTGGCTGTATTCTGCGGTCTAAACATAATTATACAACAAAAATTAGGGGTTCCCATTTGAAAATCAAGAGTTGGTACTCATTTTGCTTTGTATATGGTCCCTTATCAAAATTTTACCTACGTAGTTTTAAAGAAGACTTTAAACCAAGTCGGATGAAACCTTTCTTTCCTTTCTATCATGTATAATGGCCGAATAATTAAAAGTGTTTCGTTTTTTTTTTCTATGACTGTACCATAATAATTGATTTAAAATTTGAATCTAATGCTTTTTCCTGCTAGAAAAAAGAAACAAAGCCACTTTTCATGTCGGATGCGTGAAGGCGGATAATCAATAAAATCAGTAGAGCCATGTCGTCAAAATTTTAATTTAAAAGTAGGTTTTTTTTTTTCTTTTTTTTCCAATTTTTCCTAAATATTGTACAATGATAGTTAAAAAGTAAGAGAAAAATGACAGCATAAGTTTTTCCCACATGTAGCAGTGTGATTTTTTTTTTTTTTTCAAATTATTTTATAGCTCATATGAATTTGACTCAAGGGAAAAATAAAATTTGGTCACAGAAGAAAACTTTTGTTCCCTATGGACATACTTTTTAAACCGCAAAAACTTAATATAAATCGTTAAAAACCATTTTTAACTCGATCCTTCCATTTCCACTATACAAGTCATTGGAGTTAAAAATAAATGTTTTCTGACTTTTTCCTGTAGGATACGGAATTACGGATGTGTAAGAAGTTTTGACCATCTTGTAAGTCTGAAATCGCAATTGGATCAGTACTGAGTTACTGGATTGCGAATTGATCAAATTCAAATGACTTAAAACCAAAATAATGAAAAATTTCGGACTTGGTGTTTTCAAATCAACCAGCAAATTCCTCGAACAACATGTAATTATAGTTTTTAGTTGTTATTTTGACCGATACTAGGGCAGTCGGATTCGTGAGTAAGGAAATGTTTTATCAAATAATTATTTTTAATTAGGTAATTCTGCTTAAAATTAAAGAATGGACAAATAAAATTAACTGTATTGTTCATAACAATGTGAAAATTTAAATTCAATATAATGTGTTTTTAAATTTTTCATTGCAGTTTCCGACTTCTGTGACACTTTTTATACAAATGATTTATTTGTAGTTCTAGTAATACTAGTTGACCGTGCGAAACATTCACGCTATTAAAAATTAATTTGAGAAAATTATTTTGAAAAAACTTATAAAAACCTGTTTTCGTTAAAAAAAAATTGAACAGCAAAAGCGTGGCTTGTTTACTTGCTTTTCGCTAACAGCAGTGAAAAAAATATTTATAATGATATCTTAGTTTTGAATTTCGATAAAGTATTGTCGAAGCTATGGGCGTACCCATAAAAACACTTTTGAGATAAAAATATGCATGATACTAAGATTTACCATGTTAAAATCAAAAAAAAAAAAAAATCTGATTTTAATTCAACAACACAACTGTGTTTTATAATCCTTTCTCCAATGAGTTAAGATAAGATGTTCATGGCAATTTGATTCAGAATTCAGTTGAGAAAAATTAGTCCTTCAGATAGTACATTTCCCGGTTCCAAGGACCTTTACGTTATTAGCAGTTATTATTTGACCAAATGAGATACTATCTCGGTATGTTATGCACTAAAACGATGCGTAATAAAGCAAAAAATGTATTGAAATAGATGCTTATATTTTGTTAAAATATTTCAACAGAAATTATATACGATGTTAAAATTAATGTCTTGTTTCATGATATTGCACTGTGAAAAAATTCCGGAACGTTACTGAATATTTCCGTGGAACGTTGCGGGATTTCCCAGGTTTTCACCTTTTTCCCCGTAAAGTCAAATATCTGTGCAAAAAAGTTTCCTGAATTGTTTTAAGTTGCAGAAATGCAGACTCCTCACTGGTGTAAAAAACATTTTTAGCTACCAATTTAATGACTAACTGAGTGTATTTGTTAAGTGTTTCGTCTTTAGACCGACTGCGGCTCATCCAGGTTGACTAAGCTTCCAACTGGCGCGAGTATGTCTCTGGATAAATGCTGCTGTGCAAGGCGAAAGTTGCGGGCAGCTGAGATTCCTGAATTTTACTTGCAGTTCTGCTTCTGAGTAAATTAGGAAGTTTTTATTTGATTACAACAAACCTAACTAATTTCCTTACTGGCTGGTTCCAGACTGACTCTAACCGGTGAGATTGCCAAATTCATCAGAAAGATTCAAAGTTAATTCCGGGAAGGTTACTGACTTTTAGCGGAAAACGTTCCTGGTTTTTGCAAGATATGTTACTGGCAGATATTGGGCATATCAGCTGCCTATTATTTTTTAGAAACGTTTCTGAATTGTTTTTGCAGTGTAGAGATTTATGTTCACTGTTCTTTGTGTTGTTCAATTTGCATTGCAATTTCCGACTTCTGTGATACTTCTTTTAAAAAAAACTATTGCTGATAATGGGAATGTTTCCTTCAGTAAAAAGTACTACTTTTAGCCTCTGAAGTTCGTGGAATAAGCAAAAAGAATATCATGGAGCAAGGAAAAACTTTTATTTTACATGCTCTTTCAGAAAAAAAATACTTTTAAAATTTTGGAAACTACCCCATTATAGTAACACCAGCTGAACTGAGCGAAGCAATCGCGCTTTACGGAAGGAAATCGAATACCAGTTTTTGTAAGTAACTTTTTGGATGATAGCAAAAACGCGGCTTTTTCGTTGAATTTTTGTTAACAGCAGTAAAAAAAATCTTTTAAATGATATCTTACTCTTGAAGTTTGGTGAAGTTTTGAAGAACAAATGGTGTATCCACAAAAAACAGCTTTGAGAAATATTATGCACTATACTACGATTTACCATGTTAAAGTCAAGAATTTTTGTTCTGATTTCAATGCAACAATGCAACTGTGGTTTATTTTCCTTCCCCCAATGAGTTAAAATAATATATTCATGGAAATTTGTTTCAGAAATCAGTAGAGGGAAATTAGTCGTTCAAATACAACATATCCTCTCCCATGGGAGGATTGATCCCAGGACCTTTGCGTTATTAGCGGTTATTATTTTACTAACTGACCTACTGAGCTTCCATCTCTGAATGCTATGCACTAACGCAAGGCGTAATAAAGCAAAAAATAAATTGAAATCAAAGCTTCTATTTTTTTACAATATTTTTCAATAGTTAGCGATTTACCATGCTAAAATTAATGTTATGTCTTCTGATTCTAACAACAACAAAACGGTTTTTCAAAACCCTGCAATCCGTTTTTATCGTTTATTCATGGAAACTAGGATCATGATTCTGCTGCTGAAAATAAACTGTATTTTTTGGTTCGTAGGGATGCTAACTCACGACCTTCGCATTATTATTACAACGCTCTTGCTAACTGAGCCAGTGGATCTCCATTTGAGAATGATATGGATTGAAGCAATGCATTAATAAAACACTAAAACAATCGGCTTTTTCGACAAAACAACCAAAATGTGACATGACACTTCAATTTTTGCCGAAATGGGTAAAAAAATCTTTAAAATAATGGCTAACTTATGAAGTTTGATGAAGATTTTAGAAAGGTATGGTGTTCTCACAGAAAACACCTTTGAGAAATAATATAGTCGAATCTCTTTTTACTCGAAGTTTATAACTCGAATATTCCTCTATCTCAAAGTTTTCATCGGGTCTCAAACTCTTGAGACTGTTGTGGAAACTTCCCATAGCTCGAACTACCAATAACTCGAACGTTTTAGCCGGTCTCTCGGGACTTCGAGTTATCAGGAGTTGACTGCTATTAGCTGACCCGTAGGAAACATTCGCGCTCGGAAGAAAGAATTCAAAAACCCAGTTTTAAAGTAATTTTTTAAATGATAGCAAATATTACTAGCTTGCTTATTTTTCGCGGATAGCAGTGATCAAATCTTTAAAATGATGCCTTCCTTAAGTTATGGCGCCGCACAAAAAGCACCTTTGAGAAATAATATTTATGATACTGCGATTTACAATATTAAAAGAAAGTGTTTCTTAGTGATTTTAATGCAACAACACAATTGCGGTTTAGAATCCTGCCCCCAATGTAACCGGTTAGTAACCACTGACGTCATTGTTGTCACGTGATTAACCAACCGGGTCGTGCTCGTCGAATGTAAGCTTTATAAATACGTTTAATTAATCTTTAAACTGGGAGCTAAAAATATTTTTTACAGCAGTGAGAAGTCTGAATGCGTGCGACTTGTAGCAATTCAGAAAACTTTTACAATGATACCTGATTTTTCCAGGAGTAGAAAAAAACTCCTGAAATCCCGGAACGTTACACAGAAATACTCAGCAACGTTTCGAAATTTTTTTACAGTGTATTTGTGAAGTTTGATGAAATATCAGAGTTTTTGCGTTCTCAAAAAAAATCACGTTTGGGAAATAATATGCGTAATACGATCCAAAAGTTCGGGGACAAGCTGTACCTGTACAAAACCTTGCGCTGAATAGTTCTAATCACCGAGCTCATCCACCTTCAAAATAGTCACCTTGAGCGACTATGTACTTCTGCCAACGCTCGTATAACTTTTGGAAGCAATCCTGTGAGCCGTTTTTCGCAACCTCCTGTAAGGCTTCTTGCGATGGAGCTTTAACTTCATGGTGAAGAAAGCGGCTTCTATGTTGAGGATGCACGCTCCGATTGGTCAATTACTTCGATATGTCAAACAAATATCGTCATGTTTCATCGGACTTAGCCCCGTGTGACTTTTACCTATTCTCAACAGTTAAAAAAACGTTTGCAAGGACGTCGCTTTCTTTCATCAGATGAAGTTAAAGCTGTATCACAAGAGGCCTTACAGGAGGTTGTGAAAAATGGCTTCCGCGGGTGCTTCCAAAAGTTATACGAACATTGGCAGAATTAAATAGTCACTCAAGATGACTATTTTGAAGGTGGATGTGCTTCGGTGATGTGAGCTATTCCGGGTAAGGCACAGCGAGCAGAATAGTTGAAATAAAGTTTTGGACACCCCTCTTTCAGGAGAGCCTTACATGATCTACATTTATTGCTAACTAATCTTCGAAGAAAAGAGATTTTACATTGATATATAATTTATTGAACATAAGTTTAACTGGTAGTCAAATGGGAAATAAATCTGATAGAAAGAAAATAGTACCTTTAATTATTACAAGTACGTGTTTATGGGTTTTCAAAAGTCATTTTTTTCTTTGAAAATAAAAAAAATTAATAATGTACAAAATACAAGTTTTATATTGAAAAACACATTTCTGTTTTATTTAAGAGGCGACCCAGAAATTTAAATTACTTTATATCTTAACTAGCGCCATTGACAGGCTTTTTAAGACAACATCCCGCTCACCGGCGACAAAAGGGGTACACCTCAAAAATTCAAAAGAATGTTCATACTGACAACTACAGTATGTTAATTTATATAGGGGAATATGTTGGTACTTTTCACTTCTTTTCATTTTTTAACATATAGAAAGATTATATTTAGAGAAAATAAAATAATAAAACACTTTTCCCGCAATACATATTTACCTTTCACGTACATTTTTTTTTTTCGTCACAAGTCTTTACTTGTGTGTAAACTACTGTATTAGGATTGGCAAATTGGTGTTAAAAACAAGGGGTTTGGGGCGTTGATTTTTTTCTCTTCTATTGCTGCCCTGCTCTACTAGATGGCAGTGAAACATTCGTAGATCACAGTCATGGTATAATATGGAAAGTTGTAACTTTCCATATCCATCCTTCACCTGCTAATTCTTATTGTCAAACGAAACCTTTTCAAGGTAATAGTTTAACATATTAATCAATGAGAAAATCCTTAAATATGTCATACCCCAAGTCATTAATAAAGAACTTCTCTGTAATATAATTCTTATTGGCAACGAAACCTTTTTGAGGTAACATTGCAACTTTAACATTTTAAACAATGAGAATATACTTAAATATGTCTTAGCCCAAACCATTAATAAAGAAATTCAATGTAATATAATTTTCGTTTGCAGGTAAACGGCAGTATCTACAAAAATGAGTTTTTGAGATATTTGAAGAAACGCGTTTTTGATTTCCCACAAACATCAATAAAATATTGAAATTTGATTTTAGGCTATTCTATATGTTTATATCGAAGTATTTTTTGGGCAGTCTGTTTCATTTTGATTTTGCAATCAAAATTTTTATTAAAGCAGATACTGCCGTTTACCTGCTCTTCGCAGTAGTAATTTTCAGGCACTTTTACTGGTATTCAACAGTAACTGCACAATGTACTATAGAGTGACCAATATATACAAATTCAACATAATACGGAGTAGATATGTCATTACGAAGTATATTTATTGCAATGTGAATAATATATTTTATTTTAAAAAATAAATAAATACCGTGTATACACTTGACATAAATTTAATATAAATAAATGAAATGTAATTTAAAAATAAAATCAAAATTCATTTTTTTACACAAATAATTTTATGCCAATATAAAAATAAATTAATAAATATACACGTATATTTATATACATATATACATATGTTGGTTATAAATTTATTATTAAAAAGGACATAATTTAAATAGGGTATCGACCTACATCCACTTGATATAAGTTTAATCCAAAATACATTTACGTACCTCCTCAGTTACCAGATATACTTGCTGATTTAAACAGTCCTTGCTACAACGAACTCATTTTTGTGTTTTACCTTTTTAAACACCGAATAGAAAAAAACATTTTCTAGATTTTCTTTCTTTCTTTTTTCTTTTCTTTTTTTTTTTTTTTTTGCGCATCTACTAAATCCTCTGTCATGTTTCTTCTTAATTGGAATTCCTCAAAATCGCGAAAGAAGGGGGGGGGGAGTGCAGACATAGAAGTCTTCAGATGAAAATTATTTTTTAGGAAATCAAATTGGTTGAACTGATTATCTTCATGATCCACTTTGTAAAAAAGATTCCGGGAACCTCTGCGAAACTCAACTTTGACGATGTTCCTCTATGTACGGTCTTGACATGGATTTCAGTTTCCACTGAGATTGTCCTGCAGGGAAACCACGGAAGTCATCTGTAATCATGTTGATGAGTCAATTTGTTGTTGTTGGAGGAAGCCACAACATGTTCATCGTGAAAATCAAATACATTTAATCAAAATTCAAATACTGACAACGAATAGTCGACAAGGCACATGTTTTGATTGCTTAAACGGCATTGTCGAAAGCTCTTTAATGTTTCTGCGTTGTCACTTGGCAACTGGAAGATTCTTTAGGCATTTTTAAAACTACGTCAAATCACTTAATGTTCCGCACTTTGCAGTAAAGTAATAAATATCCATGAAAATTTAGGCGAAAGAAATGCTTCGCGTGTTAACAATGGCTCTCATCGAACTACTAAAAGTGCAGCAGCTTAGTATATATAAAAAATTGTGAAAAATATCGTCTGCGACAGAACAAAACAAATGGAACAGAATCGTTCTGTTGCTACACGTTTATTTATCGTCTGCCAAGCATTACTTGTGTTTGCTCGTATGTTATCTTTTATAACTGTACATTAGCAAAAAATAATTTTGTTTTATTGTGTTTAGAACACGGATATGAAGAATCAAAGATTTTTTTTTTAAATGTTTTAGGGCTGTGGAATTACAAAACGTTTTCTTCGACTTTATTTGAAATAAGGTATGATTATTTTTCCCAAGTATCTCCCCCTTTTAAGTATCTCTTTCGGTCAAGGACGAGAGCTGGTGATTCCCAAATTTTGGCGAAAGATAAAATATGACCTCGCACGCATACCTACATCTAATGAGAAGCGACTAGGAATCATTTTAAAAAATGCAATATTTTCTCTAAATTTGCCAAATAAAGGAAATTTTTGAGAGGTCACACAATGACCTCCCATCGGGGCGTTACTGCTTGCGCTTAGTTGGGTTAAAAAGAAATCGCGAAAACCGTTTATGCATCTTGGTTCAAGTTTTGGCGGCGATTCATTTACGTATGTTCCATTCTCCGGACAATATTTAAGGGCAGGTATAGAGCAGTAAGTACATACTGCTGATTACCTGCATAATGTAGCGATAATATCAGTTACTGCTAATCACCACTGATAAAAAAAAATGCTTTTATTTAGCGCTAACCAAATAAACATGTTTGCACCATAAAACTGAAGAAACATAAATTTGAAAAATTCCGAGAAAAAAAAAGGAAAAAATTGCAGTTACTGCCATTTACCCTCCCACGGAGGAACGATCATGGGCAAAAAAATTTCATGAAAATCAAAAAATTTGCACTTACTGCCATTTGCCTGCTCACTGGAGAAAGTTTCCGTTCTTCCGTGTGCAGGTAAAGAGCAGTAAGTGCATTCTGCCAATTACCTGCAAAATGTAGCGGCAAAAGCAGTTACTGCCGTTTACCAGACCACGGGAGAAAGTTTTCGTTCTTCCGGGGACAGGTAAAGAGCAGTAAGTACATACTGCCGACTTCTCGCAAAATATTGTTAAAAAAGCAGTTACTGCTAATTAAAACTGATTAAAAAAATGCTTTTTTTTCTGCGGCAGCCAAATAAAAATGTTTGTACCATAAAACTATAGTAATAAAGATTTCAAAAATGCAAAAAAATGAAAATCGAAAAAACTGCAGTTACTGCCGTTTACCTGCACACGGCAGTATACTTAAACATGTCATACCCCAAGCCATTAATGAAGAACTTCTCTGTAATATAATTCTTATTGGCAACGAAACCTTTTTGAGGTAACATTGCAACTTTAACATTTTAAACAATGAGAATATACTTAAATATGTCTTAGCCCAAACCATTAATAAAGAAATTCTATGTAATATAATTCTTGTTGGCAACGAAACTTTTTTGACGTAACATTGCAATTTTAACATTTTAAACAATGAGAATATACTTAAACATGTCTTACCCCAAGCCATTAATAAAGAACTTCTCTGTAATATAATCCTTGCAGTTTGAGTTTTCAAATGCCAGATAAAATTTATATTCTCTATTCAACATCTGGAAGCAGAAATTGTTCATTTTCGGACATCGCTGCTTACTACACTTCCCGAACATATCTACTTGGATATGTTGAGCCAGCTGACGAGCATACTGTAGTCGTTTGTTTCTCGCCGCGCAGTTTGAAACAAACCAAGCGACTTTCTTCGTTTTTCCAGCAGCATAATTTCTTCTCAACTCGCCTTTCTTGTGCCCAGGGAATGGAACGAACTTTTCGTAAGGAGCGACGATGTCTGAATCATGACGATAGGAAGCCGTCCAGTTGAAAAGGCCACCTATGTCTGCGAAGGATTGTGTGTGCAGGGGACATTCTAACAGGAACAATAACCATATCTGTAAATAAAATGGCATTAATTAAAAATTTGGCAAGGAATTCATACAAAACGATTAAGGAACTGTTTTGGAATTATATTGAAGCTGTGTTTCTTAAGGGACGTTGGCAACCGGAAGAATGAAGGGGGAAAAAAACGCTGTAAAACAGTGTGCCACCTGCTAAAACTTCACTAAGGAGCGATGGCGTGCGAATTAGAGGCGGAAATGAACCACTTCATTTTGCAATACGTAGGATTATTGAGAACGCCAGACTTGTGCGTTCTCGCTGATTCTACCGTTTATAAAATGAAGCGGTCCGTTTTCGCTTCCAGTTCCCCCGCTATCTCTTCGTAATTAAACTTTACCTTCAACGGGCATGCACAGAGCTTGTTTTGTATAAAATCGTTTAACAATTCAAATTTACAGAAGCATCCGTACCACAATCGGCTGTAACCCTAAAGGTTCATGATTCAAGCAATCCCTGGGTGGTCATTCCAAACTACTTACGTTTCAACTTCGAGATTTCCCGTCACGTGATCGATGTTGTCGAAAAAATCTCGCAACGTTGAATTCTGAACAGCTCGCAGCTGTCTCTCGAAGAGGCGCCGATTTTTTCGATTAGTTTGGTCTAGTTTGGTCGGCCAGGAGGTACACGTGACTTCTTCCAGCCAATGTCCTTTCAGTGCAGCTAGTTTTGTTTTGTTTAATCCTTGCACGGAAAAGCGCGAACTTTGACGACTGGCACGTTTATGGCTATTCTTCAAAGAATACGTTTTACGTTACAAAGAATCACACCGAAATAATTTTAGATTTTCTTGAAGCAAATCCAGATGTTCTTAAAAATTAATTCTCCGAGAATTTTAAAAAATAGTACACAAAGGAAAAATGGCAGAGGGCTCCGGTGCAAAAAGCTTAGTCGAATGGCAAAAAGTAAGTCGTATTTTTTGCATATTTCAATATTACAGTGTCTAAAACAAAAATCGAAGAGGTTAAAACAGCCAATACATAAATTTGATAAAAATTATCCGTAAATTTTGTTGATTTACTATATAACACCATCTATATTAGTAAGAATGTCTTATATGAAATATATTTTTTCCAAGAAACTATAATCGAAATAATAACTTAAAAAAAATAATGATACTAAAAAAAATCTTAACCGTCATAAATGCAGATGAAAAAATATAAATAGTTCGTAATCGTGGATTGAATATTATGTTGTTGCCGTGTCTAATGAAGTGCAGAGTGCGAAAGGTTTAGAGGCATCCAAAAGTCTTGATGAAAAAATCTGCTAATTCAAATTGAATAAAAAAAACACTAAAATGTAGGGGGGGGGGTTAGGGAATGGCGCTCACTGCGCCATTGAAATTTTTAAAGGGGCTTGAGGGGTATTTTTTTATTTGGGGGGCTCTTGCTTTTGAAGGGGGAGTCTTCCGGATATTCGGGGGGGGAGGGGCACCCCTACAAAATGTAAAAGGTTTGTTGTGCTAATTGAGCTTTTGGGGATGGGAGCAGACATAACAGAATATATAATCTTCCATATTAGGATTAGTAATGTGAAAACCAACTCTCCCCCCGCTGCAGTTGCAATTATAACAACAATCTCAGTTTCAAAGACATGTTCCAGATATTTTTTTTTCTCTTCTCCTTTAAAATTATAATTAAATAAGCATATGCTAAATAAAAAGTATTACTTCTTCAATATTCCGGTTTTCAAATTCCATTTTTTCTAGGTATTGTTTTCCAAGACCCAATCTTAAGATATCCTCAAAACAGTACTTTTCTAGATTTTTTTTTTTTTTTTTCAAAACAAGCAACTTGTACCTATGATTACACAACTCCATCTTTATTTTCAAGATTAAAAAGTCAAAACAGCAATCTTGGTTACAAGAGCAGTTTAAAATAAATAAATACTCTGCTTCTGTAAATGCATATTGAAAAATATTCGTAAAAGGAATAAATTTTTCAATCATTATTTCTCTTCAGCTGATAAAGAACTTTAAAGTTCAACCCAAAGGAAAGATCCTAAATTGAAGAAGAAAAGAAAAAAGGAGCATTTTGAAGCATTCTCTTTTCCTTGAAATGCATCATATTATATAGCAGCCAATTTACAAATGCTTACAGTATAATCGAATACAGTATTTATATAATATTGCTAATTTTGATGTTGGCGAAATGGAAAATCAAATTTTAGAAACAACTCCCCAGAAATTACCAGCCTTTCTACTGTTTTGTAATTAGTTAATCAATATCAAATTTCAATAAAGGAAAATAAATTTTCTTACAAATTGAATTCAATTGAAATTGAATATTGACAGTAGGTAATAAATAAAGAATTTAGGAAAAAAGGGGGGAGGAGGATTTTATAGCAAAAGAAGACAAAAAGAAAAAAAAAATTACCTACGTCATTGGCGTACCTAGCATGGGTGACACCCGGGGCGGTAATTTGTGATGTCACCCCCCCCCCCCCCCGCTAAAACGTAAAAAAAAGGGATTGTATATTCTGTGTAAATTTGAAATTCATACAATTTTCAGAAACAACTAGTACTTTTGTGAAAAAACTAAATTTTAAGTGGGATAATGTACAAAAGAAAAATAAAATTTATAAACGCTTTTTACATAAAATTTGCCCTAGACGCATTTGTGCAGGCCGTCGAACGGTCAAAAAAATAAGAGGGAATAGGAAATTCCTAGCCCCTTAATTATTTCAAATGTATTATATCTTGAAAATTTGGAGTGCCCCCAATTCCCCCCCCCCCCTCCACCCTTACCTTAATTCCTAAATGATGGGTTTGGTTACAAGAAAGTGGAATCAATGGAAGTTATCAACCGTAGCCGAATGTATTTTCATTCACAAACTAACATTTTACATTGAAAAAGAAGCTCTTAACACGTGTCTGTAATTTAATTCGGATGTTTGTGCATTATAATGTTGTTATTAGTTAAATTAAGCATTTTAAGCTTTGAAAACTTGTTTTAAAGCGAAAAATGTTGCATCTATACCTATTTTATGTTTTCAGTTATATCCCCCCCCCCCCCGCCCACTGCACCATTTTTGGGGTTGGCCACATCCTAATTCGTTTTCCTCGTGCCAATACCTATCAGAAAAACCAACTACTGCCGTAATTTTATCACAAACATTCCACGGACAACCACTTTCCCCCCCCCCCCCCCTTTCACTATGTTCAAGGTTCCTAACATTCTAATTTGTTTTCTGCTTGCCAATACTTTTCAGAAAAACTAACTCCCGTTTTTGTGTCACAAAATTTAACGGAAAACCACTGGCCCCCTGCGCAGTTTTAACCCTCCTCCCTCCCCTTCACAATGTTCAAGGTTTGTAACATTCTAATTTGTTTTCTGCTTGCCAATACCTTTCTGAAAAACTAACTCCCGTTTTTGTGTCACAAAAATTTAACGGAAAACCACTTGCCCCCCAGCGCAGTTTTAACCCTCCTCCCTCCTCTTCACTATGTTCAAGGTTCGTAACATTCTAATTTGTTTTCTGCTTGCCAATACCTTTCAAAAAAACTAACTCCCATTTTTGTGTCACAAAAATTTAACGGAAAACCACTTGCCCCCCCCCCCCAGCGCAGTTTTAACCCCCCTCCCTCTCCTTCACTATGTTCAAGGTTCGTAACATTGTAATTTGTTTTCTGCTTGCCAATACCTTTCAGAAAAACTAACTCCCATTTTTGTATCACAAAAATTTAACGGAAAACCACTTGCCCCCCCCCCCAGTGCAGTTTTAATCTTCCCCCCCCCTTGCCCCCTGCACCATCTCCAAGTTTGGCAACATCCAAATTCATTTTCCTCGCGAGCCAATACCTTTCAGAAAGACAAACTCCCAAATTGTATCACAAAAATCGCACAATCTCACCTACTTTAGGGCAGTTGAGATTTCGCTCCGCAAATAAGCGCCCGAAAAGTCACTTTTCCCCTTCTTTTGGCGATTGGAATCGCTACTTGCGAGAATTTCCTTTCGAAACCGCTTTTTTCCCTATAGCGCCATCTAGTGAGGCGATCAGAACTAATCTCGCAAGGTGAATTTCGAGCTTGGAATAAGCACCCAGGAGAGATATATATGTTTTTAATTTTTTAAAACATTGCACAGTGGTATGACTGGCTGACAGAAGCTATGCTTTTTCTGAATAACATAGGCTTATAATGTTGAACTGATTAAGTTAACTGCATTAAATGAAACTGAATTCAATTTGTTGTTTCAGTACACTTTCCACGTCATAAGCTTATGTTATTAAATAAAAACATAGCGTCTGCCAGTCAGTGGTGTGACTGCCTTTTTTGTCTGTGTATGTGTTCTCCTGGCAATAAGTTTATTATCGTAAGATTTTCCTTTATCTACATAGATGCTGAGAAGAGTTTACGCTACAAGCGTAGTGAATTTAATTGCAAAATAAGATAAAATGATTTAATTCATAAACAATTATTTATAAGTAAGAATTGCAAGAAACTGTAAGTATATAAACAAAACATTAGTCTGCATCATAGAGTAAAGAAATTACATAGAGAGGCCCCGCTATACTAAGAAACTGAAGCCTGAAGTTGCACCGCTGTATCCCAAGATCCTTACCTTCTTGCTAAATATCTTGAAATACATTTTGATTCAAAACATTCCATTACTGAATCTCAATAGGTTGTTAATTTAAACTTAGATATTGTTGCAAGTTTATGAGGCACGTTTTTGAAACTGCATTACAACATGAATTGAAATGTAAACCAAACCGCCAGCTACTTTATTTGTTTGTTATTATAACCCCACCCATCATTGCACTGCTGTATCCCATAATTCCGGCTTCAATTTCATCTCCTTTTTAGCATTGACGGGGCCTCTCTATGTATATTTCTTTACTCTATGGTTTGCATATTTCGTTACACATGAGTTATATTTCATCTATTAGTTGTTTGTAGTCGAACTTCAGGGCTTTGAACAAAAATGCAGTAAAATTTATAAATTAAGCGGCAACAGATACAAAATAAAAGCAACTTACACCTGATTGATATTAAATTGGGATACAATCTGCAGAAATTCTATTCACGTTAATACACCACTTTATATATCGTCTCCTCAGGGCAACAGTAAGACATCTAATCCAGGAATATCACTCTGTAATATCCTACTGAGTTGACGATATGGAGGAAAAAAAAAACTTAGCTACCGGACCTAGTCTTATACATGAATTCACAGCGTCTGGAGCCGTATAAGTGGTACGAACAGTTCCAATGGAGACATATAGGCGTACACAAGTGCCCAAAGGGGAACAATTCCATAAAAACCCTAACCGTTAGTGACTGAGATTAGAGCCCCTTGAAAAGGACAGGCTGACTTATCCAACATTTTGGTTCCAAGACCGAATAGGATACGGATTGGGAGAGGGCATTGCGCATAAACAAAGTTCTTTTACGCTGTATGAGAGAAAGAAAAAATCAGTATTCGAGCTGGCATAAAAAGGGGGTATGAAGAGGGGAGACCAAATAGAAACCAACCTTATTTCTAGTATTTATAAATACGTTATAATATTCGCTGGTTGCTATGTCGTAAAATAATTGATGATAAGTTGAGTAAAATGTTCCTTAAGGTGAATCTAGAAAGAGAACTTAGTTCACAAATTCAACAAAAATGTATCGAGAAATGTTTACAGTAACTAACCTTATTTGTTTTTAATTTGTACTGATTAAATCGTCTTCATCTACA
Source organism: Uloborus diversus (assembly GCF_026930045.1). NCBI lineage: Eukaryota > Metazoa > Arthropoda > Arachnida > Araneae > Uloboridae > Uloborus > Uloborus diversus. The sequence goes on along the minus strand of NC_072738.1, from coordinate 49,191,197 downwards.
GAATAAAATAATCAAACATCAATCAGGCAGCACATCTAAAGCTTGGAGACCAGTTTTCTGCAATGAGGCTTTTGTACAAATGCTATTTTTTTCGCCCGACAATTTTGGAACCAAAATGTCGGATAAGTCAGCTCTCCTTATATAGGAGCCTTACCTGGGAGTGTTTATCATTGAGGAATCTACCCTATTCACCTGACGTTACTGCGGGTCAAAAACGTCACTGCAGTGAATTGTGGGAACTGTAGCAAACGAACATCCGGTACTACAGCGTATAACACTTGCATTTATGCGGCTTATAAACTCTTCTTTCTATTTGAAAATAAGAGATATTTTAGTTGTTTACTAAGAAACGTTGTAAACGAATGATGAACGATTCATTTAATACGAAATATTCTCTTTTTTATCGTATTTTCGTGGGTTTAAACTTCGTTGGTTCCTCATCAGAAACACGGTGAAAATTCGAATTCTCGTTTTACTTTTCCCTTTCCTCGGCATTTTTCATGTAGTCATAAGTTTTTATAAGTCTTAAGCATGTTCATGATGCGTATGAAGTCCAGTAATCCTTAAATAAAACAATTTTTTTTAGCATTACAAACACTGCGTAGTTGGTCAAAATTCCCGCAGACGGACAGCTGATGGGACCGTTGACAAACCGTGGATAAGGTCCTATTCTCGCAACACCACTGAATTGCTTAGTCTGTTTGTGCACTTACTTGCTGAGGAGACCTTTTGTAAGAGACAGCGGCATATCTGTCCTTGAAAAGAACCAGGTCTGCCGAGGCTGCTTTCTTCTGATCCGCGGAAATTTCGCAAGTGTCGACGGGACATCTGTCCCGGATGAAAGCAGTCCGTCCCATCGGAAGTTCGCTCCAACCCCTTCTGCCGAAGTATAGAACGATCTTCTTGAGCGGCGTTGGAGTGATGTTGCGATGGGAGGCGTATCCTGGAGGCACGTACATCAATTGGTTGACAATCCTGTCTCCTCCGGATTCGTGAGGCCACAGGCGACCCGGAGGACCTAGGAAAAAAATTACACGCTTGAACCATAATTTTGGAGAGTACAGTCACAGTGACGCCTGAGTAAGTTCTAAGTGGACTACTTGCAGTGCAGTACTTTAGTAGGGGTCACCCCAAACTCAAATTTTTGTTACAGGAAAAATTCTTAATTTGCCGAGTGGAACTCAAATTTCACCGACTGGGGATAATTCTGTAGAATGGAACACCAAGTTTTGCCAAATGATGATAATGTAGCCGACTCGAACTGTAAAGTTTGCTGAACAAGGATAATTTTGCCCAATCGTCAGACAAAATTGCCGAACATGGAAATTTTTGGAAGGTAACAGTGACCTCTCGTGTTGAACTAGGCGCCCGTGACTTTATTGGTCAACTTACAGAGATTGATTTGTACGGTATAGGACCAATTCTGTAACTGAAAAAAGCGGTCAAACTAAGCAGGTGGTTAACTTACTAGAGCGGTCAACTTTATTAGTTTTACTCTATGTGCAAAATACCTCTCGCCCCAAATGCTGAACTTAAGCTTCACATACCATGGCAGAACCATTCTTTTAATAGATCACGTCATTCTTTTTTTACTTACTACAAATTCGTGTGTAAAACAGAAAATGGATGAGAAAGGTATTAGGAATGGAACATGTCACACTGTAAAAACGATTCAGAAACGTTTCGGGAAAATAATGGGCAACTGATGTGCCTAATTTCTGCCAGTAACATATCTTGCAAAATCCAGATATATTTTCCGCTAAAACTCAGTAACCTTCCTGAAGTTATCCGGGAAGCCTCCAGAGAAATTCAGAAATCTTCTCGTTGAAAGTCAGTCGTGCGTCTGGAAAATTAGAGTAAATTTCAAAATGCATAACATAATAGCTCGGCATCTTCTTGATTTTTCAAAGAAGTTTTAAGAGCATATTGCAAACATGGCCTAAGCTAAGCCAGAATTGCAAGTAAGTGACGAGAGTTTCACCCGCCTGCAATTCTTGCAAAGCAGTCCACACTCATTCACTCTCTTTGGGAGCCGATGCACTTTATAAATACGTTCAGTTAATCTTTAAAATGGGAGCTAAAAATAATTTTCACAACAGTGAAAAGTCTTCATTCGTGCGACTTGTAGCAATTCAGGAAACTTTTTGACAATGATACTTGATTTTTCCAGGAAGTGGATAAAAACCATTAAAATCCCGAAACGTAGCACGGAAATACCCAGTAACGTTTCAGAATTTCTTTACAGTGCATAGAAAAAATGCAAGAACTCAAAGAACCATTGGAAAGAGTGGTTCATCTTCAATCAAGGCGTCTTCTTAGCGTTGGCCAGGCTTGCAATAATGCTTTTAGAGCTTTCTTGGCAAATCGGGAAGGAGCCAAGCTATTATATCAAACTTACCTAAGTTTTCTCTGAAGGTTCCAGAGACATGACTAGCTTTAGGCGGGGAGATTTCTGAATTCTTCTGAAAGATTCTAGGAAAATTTTAGGAATGTTACTGAATTTTAGAGGAAAACATTCTTGTTTTTAGAAAGATATCTTACTTACAGAAATTGGGCACATTAATTTTCAGAAACGTTTCTGAATTGTTTTTACAGTGTAGGAATTATATTTATGGAACCTCAGTAAGTTCACATAAGTTGACATCGTTTCATGCTGCCTTGGAGTGTCGAGTTTCCACTGTATTCTCAATATTAAAGAAGAGTTTTTCTTGGAAGGGTGCAATTAAGGTGTAGAAGGTTACTACACCCTTCTCTGCTCAGAGGTTGGGAACAAAACCTCTGCACAGACCGCTCGGATCTTGTATGTTAATACGAAGGGGCAGAAATGCAAAGGTCTGTCCAAAGAGGGTAGACCTTTGCATTTGCGCCCCTTTAACACTAGTAAGAATCTGAGAGACTTGTAAGGATCCTCATGTCTCGAGTAATTATGGACAGTAACCACATTTCCCTAGCCTATGTGTTTTTAAGGTTAGAAAACAAATACGCTAAAAAGAGAACAGCAAACGATAACAAATTCGTTTGCTGAGAAATTTCAAATACCGGTATTCTGGTATCACGTTTTGAAAATACCGAATACTGGTATTGAATTTTTGGTCCGGTATTGCCATCCCTAATTGGTTGCAAATGGCTAGCACTCACAGCGTCATTAAGAAGACTGCCTTTGACCCCACAGCATAGGCGTCAACACATGGAATGGTGCAATACTAGAGCGACTTGGATGACGGAATGGTGGATCGTCGCGTTCTCAGATGAGTCACGCTTCTGTTTTTCCAGTGATAGTCACCGCATACGAGTGTGGCGTCAGCGCGGACACAGGTCTAACCCGGCAGCAACTGAGGAGCACCACACCGCTCGACAACGCAGCATCATGGTTTAGGACGCTGTTGCGTATCGTCACCTCTAGTTCGTATTCAGGGCAATCTGACGCTGAATGATACGTGCAGAATGTTCTGCGGTTGGATGCAATCCCTTACCTTCAGGTGATGCCCAATGCAATTTTTCAGCAAGAGTTGCCCAAGGGCCAACTCTTCGCAGTCAGACTTTATATCTTCAATGTCATCACTAATTGGGAAAATTTGCGTTGAAAAGCAAACTTGCCCATCGTATTGAGAACTTAAAATATCAATAACATTCCAGTTTAAATACTTTTCTGTGGTTTTGTAAAATTTGTTAAATGTAGTAAAACTATCCTTACTCGTATTAAATTACAACAATAAATAATTATGTTGCTGTATAAAAACTATTTCACCCAAAACAGGGTCGTAACCTGAGTTTTGTTTCGTGGAAAGTTTTATCAGTATTCTCGGGAAATGTGTAAGACCTATAAAATTTTGTTTCATTCATATATTCTATTGTTACTCTATGTAACTTAAAGGGAGCTTTAGAAGCATTAACATACGCTAGAAAAAGATGACGTATCTATTAAATGAAGGGAAAACATTTGATGAGTACACTATTTTATACTTCCTCCATGTTAAATATTCGATGCCTATCTAATATTTGAAAAAAAAAGATGTTCGTTATTATACATGAGCGTCTGAAGTAATACTTCTTAAATTCATATTTTTTGACATTTATAAGGTATTTTTAACATTGCATTTGGCACTTTCAAGTTTAAACACTTTTAAAGTTTTTGTTTTGCCGACAAGTTTTCATAATCTGATGGAAAACTCTGTTTTGTTATGCAAGAAATGATGCGCGCAATAACTGCTATAAAAATTAATACTGCACATAAAGCACTGGGTTTGAGCAATTTTTCAATAATAATAAAATCATTTTCAAATGAAGATGAAAAAATAAATAAAAAATACATGAATGTGTAACACTTTTTTTAGCAAAAAAAAGTTTAATAAAAAGTAATTTTAAGAATAGTTTTTAAAAAATTCTGAGAGAGTTGGAACCCAAGAAACCCACCCCTTAAATACGGCCCTGTTACAACGTATACTGTTTTTGTGTGCGAAAAAGGCCGTGAAGGTGTAAAAAGTTCGAAAACCACTGCGTTAAAATAAAAATTCATGACACTAATAGGAGAAGCAAATTGAAAACCATTCAGAAAACCCGAAAAATAATTTTAACTTCAGATTAATAAATCTCACAATGATAAACGGCTGCCTGAACACGAAAAGACTCATTTTTCCAACAAAAAAAAAAATACATAAAAAGATCATTATATTCTTTTAGGAAATGAATTATTTCAAAGCAGTCATTTTTAATAGCAACTAGACCAGCCCAAATAAATGTCTTTCCCTTTCTTTTTTTCATGGCAGTGCTTGTTAATATGGAAGCTAAAAGTAACTCTAAGCCCCATTGCGGTACCATAATTTCAACCGTCTTTCCTTGCTAGAGGTTCAACTTAATGGTCTTAACTTTTCGTGTTGCAGCACCTACTCTGCTTAAATTTATTCCCAGCCAAGAACGAAATTTTACCCGTACTCAATCTTATTTATTGATTCACCGCCACCAAAACGCATGAAATCTTTTTCGTTCATAGAAAAAAAAGTATGATGAATGAGTAGGATTTGAATTTCTTTCGAAAAATTTACTTGAAGTTGCTATTCGAGAAACTTATTTTCTTTCGATTTTTCCAAATTTAACACAGTGAATTTTTTTTCCCTTTCTGAACGAATCATAGACTTATTTACTACACCATTTTCAGCAAAACATTTTACATCTGTGCATTTATTTCCGTAGTTTTTATCATACCTTTTCCAAAAAAAAAAAAACATAAAAAAAAGGTCTAAAAACACTGACGCCGCACAAAAGAGTATTTGGCCAATAAAACCGGACAAAACTCAAAATCTGAAAGTTAGATAACAGTTGCTTTAAGCGCGCAGTAAATTTCTTATTATCCACGAACGGCTTATCAGCAGTGCGGACTATCCGCGATCTTCACACATTTTTTTTTTTTTTTTTTTTGCTGATAACTTACTAAACCTAGATAAGTGCACCCATCTTAACTTCAAAAGTGCAAAATTTATTTTTCGACATTTCTGTATTTCTCTTGTCCCCTCCAATGACATAAAAATCTGATTTTTAGGTCGACACAGCTTACGCATAACGATTGGTCTGTGATTAAACTAGTCTTGTTCAAAAACTTCCCCTCCTATAACCCTATAGGTTTTTGCGTAACCCAGCTCGATCTGTTTCTATCAATCTGCTTTATTTGATCGCGCATGCATGCGTGTAATCCATTTACTGATCATTATTTAGCTTTGAAAATAATTTTTGGATACACTGCAATAAGTTTGCAATAAATTAAACGAATGCTATTACTTTTGTTTCATTAAGCTTTTACAAAAACTAGTGTCGTTTCTTACCTATTTAGATGAATATGCTCGAAATTGGTTTATCTGCAGTTACCGTGCCATCCTATTCCACGGATAATCGGGAATTTACTGCAATTTACATCACTGTGCGATAAATAAGCAGATTAGAAGTCTTGCATGTTCCTTCTCCATTTGCTTACACTATTCAGAACGTAGTCATTGTTGAAGTAGCACGTCTTTGTTCTCGATAATTTTCATTCTAAATCCTCGTTTTTCTTATTACGAGGCATGTTTTTAGAATAAGTACCGTTTTGAAATAAAAAAAGATCAATTACAGATAGAGCAAAGAAATTTATTGGACAAAAATTTACCACCCTTACGCTATTTTTCGACATTGCTCCTGTGATTTTCCAAGCATTTTTCATAGCCATGTACAGGTTTTTGTATACCTATTCGTAGAAAGTTGCCGCCTGTGTAGTCAACCATGAGGGCTCTTACAGGGCTGGGACTTTTTTTGAACATCCTCCGGATTGCCACGACCTCGCTCACAGTAACTTTCATTTGTTTCGGCACCTGAATTCTTTCCTTGGCTTTTTATCCTTTCCATTAAAGATAAAGATCTTCCACTGCACTGATCTTTTATGTACAGAACTAACCTATTGTAATTTATCTGGACGAAAATAAAATTCGTTTCGTCTTTAAATTCCATCATCTTTTCCTTTAATAATGTACTGATTAGTTTGGTAATCCTTGAAGTATTCTTGACATTGATGCCAAAACTCAGATGAGTTTCAGCCGAGAAACAAATGTTGCTAGGTACGGTACTTTCTGATCATTTGGTTAGGAAAACCTAAAGCACCGATCCGGTCACATGATTCAATTAAGACAGCAGAACACACGTTTTGCGTGAACCTTTCAGTACTTTACTTTAAAATATATCACGGGACCTAAAATCGTTGCTTTCAAGAAATGAAGGCTTCACTCTCTCTTTCTCTCTCTCTCCTCTCTCTCTCTCTCTGCGTTTTATCTATTCTCAATTATTGACGTATCACAGTAGGAAATTTCATTACAAAAAGCAGAGCTGGTTTTCTTATTGTCCTTTGGCAACGGGTAAAATATTTATTTCAGTTCTCGCTCAACAATAGGTTAAAATAAATATTTATAATTTGGGGGACATAAGCATCCAATGTTTTAATTAATTAATTACTAAACAATAACATTTCCGATTCGATCCATCGCGCTTCGAAACCATGCTTGCCACAACTTAATAACACACAAAAAATTTGATCCAAATCCAGCCGTTTAAAAGCCTTATGGTGACAAACGTCCACACAAAAGATTTTTATATACATTAAGATTAACAATGGAGATGTTTCCTTCAGTCAAAAGTATTACTTTTAGTCACTGAAATTGGTAGAATCGCAAAAATGATAATAATAATAATAATAATAATAATAATAATAACATGAACCCAGAAAATACTTTTATTTTCCCAACATTTATTTTCAATTGATTTTTTTTAATGTCTGATTTTTAAACCAAAATTTTTCATCTTGTGACGTAACAAGTGATGAAAATCAGCTTTAATCGGAGCTCGTGGCTGTCTTTTCTGACAAGGTATAGCCTTTCAATGATATTTTTCACCGCGAGCAACTTATATTAGCGGACCGAAAAGTGTTAGTTGAGTAAAATATTCATTTAGTGAAGTTTCGCAGTGTCCCGAAACTTTATTCTGGTAACCCTATCGACTTGCTCACTTGTGACGTCAGCAGCGAAAACGAAAACAACGGCTGAATATCGTTTCAGATGTATTTTTAAGAGAGAATATAAGTCAAAATTAAGAAAAAAAAGTAACCTACCCCCTGTTTATGACCACGTTCTTTCAGAAAAGAAAGAAGGGAAACAGCCCTATATCTACTATATATTGAGTGATATTGGCTCGTTATTGTTTTTCCTTTTCCATGTTTTCACATGTTATTTAGAAAAGAATAGAATTGTTTGTGTGTTCTTGCTCGCGAGAATGATTTTAATATGAGGTGCGACCCTCGGGCAGAAAAAGGTTGGGCACCACTGCTATATATGATACTATTCTAAACGAGTCTTGCTCCTTCGTTTGAGAAAAAACTCTCTTGGGTGCGCCACTGGTATGCTAATTTAACGTTCTAAAATAACATATCGATTTTTCGAAAGCTTCGTAGCGCCAAAACAGTTACTCTTCCCTCTTTTATGGTCCCGTGCAACTTCTTCTGATTCCCGCTCCCCCAGGAATGACTAATCATCAATAACTGAGTTGGGGTCACATCCCCCACCCCACAGGGAATTTAGATGAGAATATACTTTGGGAGGAAACCCGAATCGCGGGAATTAATCATAATCTCTTTCTCTTCCCGCCCGTGTGAAACATCGAATCCTTATTCTTCGTTTTGGCTGGTTGATGTTGTTCCGCGAATTATTTTGAAGCATGATAAGATTTCGATTTTTCCAGGAACATAGTCGAATATGAGCATTCCTGTTGAATACATCCGCATTGTAGTTTAGCAAATCATCCTCATTTAGATTATAGCCAATGATCAAGTAACCCGCGAGTTTCAATAATGAAACTCGCATCACGGCATGATAATTTGATAATATGATTTGGTAATGTTTTACATGCAGGGAAAGGTTTTATTGTGACGAGGCTGAACTTGATCCGGTCACCTAACTGTTTTACTGGTAAGACTGTGTCATTTCAGGGGAATGAAGAAACGAAAACAATTAACGCTATCTACTGGAGGTTAAGGTTAATCCACTGGAGTTAGGGTTAAAATTTCAACTATGAAAATATCGCCAAATAGGCAATAGCTTCGTTCAACTGTAGAAGAGCAGAAGCAATTTTCATCCGTCATTCCTTGACGAGCAACTTTCTAGTTTTTCAGAAATAGTAATAATAACTTGAATTCGTGGCAGAGAAATTAAAGTTTTCGAAATCAAGAAATGCTGTCAGGTGAGTTCTCCGCAAACGTAAAAGTTATGATTTTGCATAAATTTTACTCCAGATTTTTGGATTCTTAATTCATTTTAAATATCAAATCAATGAATACACTTAATATTCAGACACTTTTTGAACACGTTTTGACACATGTATTTGCTCTCTTTATTAGAACAATTTGAAGCATTTTTGGAACAGCTTTAAAAAAACTATTGAGAACACTTTTGAGAACACCTTTTTAATACTTCTGGGGACGCTTTAAGAACATTTTTTGAACACTGGCACATGTTCTTTCATTTAGAACACTTTGCAGCACACCTTATGGTCAATACATGTTCAAATTATCCAGGCCATGACACCCACCACCTCCGATTTATTCAAATTTCGTGTACTTCTAGATATGCTGATTATGAAAATATAATTTTCTTGGGATTGATGAAGAGGTTGAAAAGTTACGAGCCTCTAAATATTTGCCGAGATGAGTTTTCTGCCGCCATTTTGAACGAAACTAACACAGTCATAAATGTCACAGTTTTTTTTTTTTTTCTGATTGATGTAAGCTTGAACTTAAACTGAGTTTAGCTTGTGTAACTCCTTTATATATTTTTTCCTGCGAAGGAATACTTCCAATTTTTTGACTCGAAAACAGAGTAACTTTGACAAAAATTTACTCAGAATGCGCCTCCTCCAATTTTAACCACATTTTATGCACAGGTACACGCTATGTGTGTTGAAACACCTGGTAAGAAAAATCTCGGTGAGCCATTCACGGGCAGTAATGAAAAACGCATTTTTTTTTCAGTCAAAAAAGTTAAACCCATTTTTAAAATAATGTTTATTAAACTGCGTTTCCCACAAAATGAAAGCCAACATACATAAAAGGAGCCACAGCATGAGAGTTGAGGTGTCTTACAAAATAATTTTGCAATCACCTATACTGCCCTGCTAAGCGCAAAAGTCTTATCTGCATCTAAGTTCAAAATGAAAAATTACCGGTTATGCACCTCCACGTATTTGATCCGGATGTAACTTTATTTTCAAATTATTTTAATAAATATTTCCCACAGAAAAATGACCATAATACGTTGTATTTAGGTGAAATAGGTGAGGACCATCTGGGGACCGAAACTCAGTTTTGACAAAAGTGCAGATAGGACTTTTGTGCTTAGCACGGCAGTATAACAAAGTAGAAATTTTCCTGTTTGCCTATCAACAGATGGCAGCATAAATGACGATTTATCGACGCGGAAAACTACGAAAATTAACGGCTAGTGCTTTGAAGGGATTGCAAGCAAACAGCCGCTCCTGCATTTGCTTACAATCTCCCTCTTTGCTTCGACCATAATTGCAATAGCAGTTTTCCTGGTAAATCAGGAAGGTTCCAAACTATTACTAAACATATAAAGGTTTTTGCCTAAAGGTTCCTGAATTATTCCAGAAACATTACTGTATTTTGTTGGGAAGGTTCCTGAATTCTTTAAAAAAAATTCCTGGTTAATTTCAGGAGGGTAACGGTAAATGACTTTTAGCTGGAAACTTTTCTGGGTTTTGTCAGATATTTTACGGGGAGAAATTAGGCACACTAACTGCCCATTATTTTCCAGGAGCGTTTCGTTTTTTTTACACTGTTTTCAAAACGAGTTGAAATGCTTGAAGGCATAGACTAATAATAAGAGTAGACCGAGCTTTCTCATTCTTGCTGATGAAGAAAATTGGTTCATAGATGTATCATGTGACTAGTGGAAGGGCTTGGCGAAGACTTTGGCAGCATGGTTGCTAGATGGCAGCATTATCTATAGTTTGGCACTCGACATGTATTTTAAGACAATGTGTTTTCATTAAAAAAACTTCCAGATGCAGAGATTGAACTGTTTTTCTTTTAGTTATGCATTATTTTGACATTAGTAATAGTTTTTGATCAGTTTTCGGTAACTTTTATTTCATTTGGAGCTGTCAGCGTTGGCGTGAACGAAATGGCGTAAACGTTTTGCGTTAACGCAAAAATGTACTAATCGGTATCTTAAATTGAAACTGTAGGTAAAAATCTTACCGTTTGCTGATTCTTCTTGGTCGCTTGCATCTTTTATTGCTTAGAGAGTTATTGAAATTGACTAAAGAAAATGCACAATACTATCTAAACGAAAAACTCACTATATTAACAAAATATTTACAACTTAGAATAACAAATTTACCAATCGGACTCCATAAAAGATCATTCTTCCGTGTTCCATCAATTCTATTTATTTTATTTCGCGCTGGCGTTGATCGTCTGCTACGATTAACGCCCGCTGTTGCTAGGTTATCCACCAGTCACATGGTTTGGTTTATGAGCAGCAAAAGGGTTGCCATAGCTCGGTCTACTCTTATTATTAGTCTATGCTTGAAGGTATCAGTAATGAGATAGCTTACCTCCTATGCGAATTTCGGAAGGCCTGATGACTCCTCCCCTCATGAACCATGGCCGTTCGGGGTAGTATCGTGGAAGATCTATTCTGGTTTCTACCTGAGTGGAAGGGTACTTGAAGTAACTGGTTTCGATGCCGAAACGGAAATTCACCTTCAGGAAACCGTTGATGACCAGCAACAGACAACAGACGGTGAAAACGAAGGAAGACAGGAGACGAAAAAGACGGAAGCGCCGCATCGTACCACCTGATCATCAAAAGCTTCATGTGACCTGAATAAATAATAGTAACAAAAAATCATGGATCTTGAAAATTATCGTCTGCAAAAAATAGCATATGAACCTTAGAGGAAGTATTCTAGTAGAGAAAGATGGGGTTCTTTTGAAATCGCGCGAGAAAACTCCTCGAATTCGCGTAAGCATGCAACAAGTCATCGCATTCATCTTTGCGTTACAGCTCATTGGTGAACCTTTGTTATCAGCTGCTCACAACTCGAGTTTGCAAAATATTTCTTGTTAAAAGTGCGAAACATAAAATTTGCAACCCTTTGAAATTCGGTGGCGCGTCGGAGTGTCACGTGACAATCAAACAAAATAAAATAATAGTTTAAAAAACTAAAAAAACACGCTTTCGTAGCAAAATGAACTAAAAAGTGAAAAATAATCTTTGGATGATAGTAGTTGACCAATCACTTAATTTTAATGATACAAAAAACCGTGGGGTGCTGTCTATTTACATTTTTGCATGGACAACAAATGGAAGAAATTCAAGACAACTGATAAGAAGCCCCCCCACGCTTTTTTGTATTACATTAAAATTAAGTGATTGGTCAACTACTATCATCCAAAAATTATTTTTCGCTTTTTAGTTCATTTTGCTACGAAAGCGTGTTTTTTTAGTTTTTTAAACTATTATTTTATTTTCTTCTTTTTAGTCTTGTTTTACGAAAAAATATCGATGTATGTGTGTGGAAATCATATCTACATTACTTTGAAAATTTGAGATGTATTTCAATACAAGTTTTGTTCAACAATGGTCTGATCAGCAATGAATTTCCAATTGAAGGCTCACCTAAATTTTGGCATGAAATTAGTTAAAAACAATTATATTTCATGTTCTAATTACCTTGGAACATTGGAACAAATTTTGTCTGATGCAAAAAAATTAAAGGTTTTTGTAGATATTTTTAAATAATTTTTGTGAGCATTTTTTAATGTTTTTTTTTTTTTTTTCCTTTTTCACATTGTTGGATTTATGCCAAAATATTGATTAAAATTGGAGGAAACTAACTATTAAAAGAGTTAATTAATTAATTTGATTATAGAATATTGCATTGTCATCGGGTTTGAGGTCGCGTGCCAAATTTCAAAAGAATCCGATCGCAGGAAGTGGGCGAAATTTGAGCTGCAAGATTCCGTTACAAGATACATACATACATACATACATACAGGTGAAGCTAATAAAAGCGTGTTAAAAAAGAGCTGTTTCGTGTTGGTAACTGAACAGCAACCCTGTTCTGTCTCTATTAGACGCCTGCTTTAAGAATTAAGCTTAAACCAACTTAGATTTTTCTGGGAAAATATACTTCGAAGAAATACATTTTTTAAAGAAACGAGCTGATGTGTGTGTGTGTGTGTGCATCAGATGATTTCCTTTTACTCCAATTTAATGTCATTTCCCCGTTACTGGCAATTTTAATGTGATTCAATAGTTTACACTCTAAATATCACCAGCAGTGGCCAAATTGAAACATTTTTTTAAAAAAATCGCAAAATTTGTCGCCAAGTTAGCGACAAAACTTGGTGACCAAAAGGTTGGCGATATATCGCCAAGTGTCCGCTAAATTATAACACCACTTGAGTTTACATCGAAATTAACAATGATTTCTCCCCAAAAAGGGGCAAAAGACCCCTTTAGAAACACCCGAATGCAACCAAAAGGGGAGGTGCACAACTAGACTCCACTAGGAGTTCTACGTACCAAATTTGAACTTTCTAGGGCTTACCGTTCTTGAGTTATGCGACATACATACGCACATACGCATATCCGCCCATACATACATACGTATATCCGCACATACATACATACGTACATACAGACGTCACGAGAAAATTTGTTGTTATTAACTCGGGAATCATCATTATGAATATTGCGCGTGTCTATACGTTCTTAGGCACTGATCCACGTGTGGTCGAGTCGAGAAAAAAAACACAATATTCATTCGGGGGTGAGTAAAATGGAAATTAAGGAGGATTTTTGAGTGAAATCTTTTTTCGCGAATACAATATTCCTTTTTGGTTAAAGGAAGTAAAAATAACCAATGTTGTTATTGCACACAATACAAAAATATGCATTTGGATCAGAGGACGCAGTCCATGCCATGTAAAAACAGCCCACACCATTATGGAGCCTAGCTTTCACAGCGCCGTGCTGAGAACTTGTGTTCATGGTTTCTTGAGCCCTGTACCATATTCGAGCCTTGATATTTACTCTTATCTACTGAAATGGTAATTAAACTGACCAAGCCCCGGTTTTCCAGTCATCTGGTGTCCAACCGAAATGGTCACGAGCTCAGGAGATACACTGAAAAAAAATGCCATGCAATGCACTTTTAGGAGTAAAGACACTCAAGTATAGATCTTCTAATGTTACATCCAATGAAAGCAAATTTTGCCGCACTGTTCCAACGAACAAGGTCGTCCCACAACCCACTGATTTCTGCGGGTATGTCACTCAGTGTTGCTTGTCAGTTAACACTGACAGTTCTACGCACACATAACTGATTTCAGTCATTAAGTATAGCCTGCCAGGCACTTCATTGTTCATGGCGAGAGGTTATGCTTGGTTTTAAGTATTTTCAGCCATCAGACCTCAGAGTGTTGAATTTTCCAAAGATTTCGAAATGTAACATTTGATCGTACGTCTAGCTTCAACAACTATTCCGTGTTCTAAGTCTGTTAATTCTCGTCATGCAGCCATAATCAGAGTAAAAATCTATTCCCATGAAGCATTTGAATACAAATGAAAGCCCTACCAATGCATTGCTTATTTATACATTTATATGCGACACTATTATCATCTGCATCTCTGCACCTTGCAATGCATTGACTTTTGTCAGTTCTGTGTAATTACTCGTTATGATGATACTGTCTACAGATCGTAAAATATGGTAACTGTGGCAATGGTTTTAATCTTTATTTGTGAAAAAACTCCTTCCCCTTTTTATTACTACATATTTACCGTACTTCAAAATAGGATGTTAATCACACTCTATATTTTCAAAAACGCTCGCCAACAGAAAAAAACTACAGATCTAACATTTACGCTCCTAAAGATGTAAAAGCTCTTCTATTTTCAAACACTCAGTCTGGAAGGGGGAACACAGGAGAATACCGTCGCTCGAATTCTTTGGACTTTTATCGTAAAAAAATGCAAATATAGCGTAAGTTGGTTTAAACCATCTTTTTTTTTGGGGGGGGGCGGGGAATCCCCTCAAACACCAAGGTGATACCCGTAAATATTTTTTTTCAACTGCAGTACTGTTCACACTTTTAATATATTTGTAATTACTACACTTTATTCAAAAAGATATGAACTTCCAGACAGACCCCAAATAGATGGCAAACGCCAAGACGGAATTACAAGCAAGAACCAAGCACCACCCCTGCGTGCAGTTCTCGCCTTGCAAAGCAGCAGTTATCCAGTGCCTTATTCAATCTTATTGGGAGCTTAGTCAATTTCAACGAACAATTAGCGACCGAAAGTAAATACACTTAATAAACACGCTTACTCAGTTTTTAAACTCGTAGTGAAAAGCCAATTCGTGCAACTAGTAACTTTTTTGCAAAGACACTTGATTTTACAGGGAGATAGATGCAAACCTGTGAAATCCCGAAATGTTCTATAGAAATAAACAGTATCGTTTCGGATTTTTTTTTATAGTGTACCAAAATATGAAATAAATAAAAATCGCTTGAAAATTCCAAAAAATTTTAACCACATAACATGAAAAAGGACTAAGGGGTCGATTTTTTATGAAAATAGGCACTTTAAAGGATTGGAACCAAGAAAAGAGACTTTAAGAAACTTAGCGACCTCATAAAAAGTCCCGTGTAACCTATCTTTAGGATTTCAATGGTGAAAACGAGCTCAAAACTGATAACAAATTTCCTAACTAGTAGCAATAAAAATTTTAGCAAAAATCCAAATCAAATATGAACTGAACTATTATTCAAGAAAAAAATACAACAAACGATGTTGAAACTCGTTTTGAAAATATTATGCTTCTAAATTCATTTTTCCTGAATTTGAACTACTGCAGGTTGAAAAATATCATTTCTCTTCAATGATGCAGAAAAGCTGCGACATATTTTTCGAGTACAAGTTTGACAAATTGTGTTTTGCATTCCATATTCGAACTTAGACCTTTAGAATCACTCGAAACTTTTATAACCATCGTGAAAAAACGAGATGAATAGAAATCGGAAATAAAAACGGATTTCTGTGTTACTGTTATTTTTATTAGAGTATTATTACTCGAATTTCTAATTTAAGAAGGAAGGATACATAAGCATAAAAACCTTTTTTTTTTTTAAATCATGGGAGGTACTGCAGAATTATTTTTTCGGTCTAATAATCGGTCAAAAAAATAGGTTAAAAAAAACACTAAAAGGTAAAAAACAAGGTAGGTGCTGTTTAATATCATGTTTTTTAGTCTAAAAAACAAGTTATTTTATACATTAGATATTAATATTTATTTAGTTCTATGGAAATCCTCTGTCATTTTCACATTAATAACACAAAATTCAATGTATAGTCGTGCGTTGTCAACTACAGTTTAACAAAACATCTGTACTTTCAAAATAAATGAACTTTCGAAAGCATTTTTTCCCCTCAGAATTTGACATTTCGTTGTCTATGCTGGAAAATTGACCTTAATTGAGACGAATATCCACACTGTAAAAACGATTCAGAAACAATCTGGAAACTAATGGGCAGCTGATATGCCCAATTTCTACCAGTAACATATCTTGCAAAAACCAGAAACGCTTACTGCTAAAAGTCAGCAACCTTCCTGAAATCATCCTTAAACCTTTCTAAATACAGTCGACTCCCACTACAACGCGATCCGACTTACGCGAAATGGCTATAACGCGAATTTTACACAAGTAACGAATTTTAGAGCTAACGCGAATTTTTCGCCCACAACATGATTTTTTTTAGAAGGAAGTATCAGCTTCGTTATTGGCTACTAAATATTGATTTCATGAATGTTATTACGTCCCTTTGAGCATCACTGACAGTCAAAGTTTCCACACCAAACTAGTCTAGTGCATCAAATAACCATAATGGCACCTTAGTGTCACCTTCATCTAAAGTTTGAAAATGTGAAGAAAAAAAAAGTTTCTGATAAAAAAATTTTTTTAAAGACTAAGATTCTCGATATGCTTGAACAATTACAAAACGTCGAAGGTAGCGCGATAATAAGAGTATGAGTGAATCTTCCATATGTACAATTAAAAGTCAAAACAAAAAGATGTTCGTAAAAGTAGAACTTAGTTTCAATATTAAAGCTTACAGAGAAGTCTAGCAAACTAAAAATTATGAAAATGGTAGCTACGCGCGCTCTTGCATTGGGGATTAATAAAAAGATCAGGTAGAGGAGATGCAGCCACAAATTGAAACGTTTTAAATAAAAGGTGAAGCGTATTTAAAAATGTATTAGATGAGAATAACGATCCGATCTTGGAGCATAAGTCATAACTAGTATCCTCATTTTTAGCCTACTTTCCCAGTAAAAGTCAGAAAAAGAAGAAAAAAGCATGAAAGAAGGCTTAATGCATCTTTAAAATGCCGCGAAAAAAAAATAATAATAATTAAATAAATATCGAAAAATTAAAAATTGGAAAGTAGGGTATTGAGATGGGAAAAAATGTCTGTCGGTCTGTCTGTCTGCCCCCCCCCCCCTAATACCTTTTGAATGAATAGTCTGATTCGAACAAACTTTTTTTTTGTTCGAAAGATCTTGGCGAGGACACCTCATTCCCATATTTCACTTTTTACTTTGAACTATTTTTTGTTCAATTTTGAACAGTTCAAAAAAACTTAACATTAGCGCCTACGAGGAAACTGAAAGTCAATGTAGATTCCGTACTTGAAGGCGGATTTATTTCAAACAAATTTTGTTGGAAATAGCTATTGACGCCAAACTCCAGACTCCGACTCCGATAACTTAGAGGCACCTGACTCCGACTCCGATTCCTGTGCCCGACAATTAATCGGACTCCGACTCCCCGACTTCGACTCTGACTTCGTAGCTTTGGCAAAAATTAATACACGGAGGACAAATGACTGACTCCGATTCTTGGATATTCGTCTCCGACTCCTTTATCCCAAAATGAGATTGACTCCGACTCCGACTCCGCAGCTATGGTTTTTACTGTGAAATAATTATTGTTGATATGATTTGTTTTTATTTTCAAGCTAAAGTTTTAATTTAAGTATTCAGTTTTCGGCGAATAAACTCGAAATCATTTATGTTTCTACATAATGATATGCGCAGACGATTTTTTTTTTTTAACAATGAAAAGTATTTCTTTAAGTTGATATTTTATTGTTTTTATTTATTTTGGTAAGTGCATTAATTCATTTAAAAAATTATTTTTGGCAACAGGGGAAAAAGAAACTTTTTTTTTTTTTTGATATGATGTATTTATTTTAATAAGCTTATTAATTTTAATCATTATTTTTTCGTTTTGAAAGCTGTTAAAGAAATTTTTTTTAAGGGAAAAAAGTGTATTAGCTCTTTGTTTAAAAGGTGCTGCTGCTTTTTTTTTTTTTTTTTTTTTTTTTTACGCATCTAATTTTTTTAGATGTATGAGGAATACTTTATTCCTAGAAATTAGCAAAAATATGTTTGAAAGAATATGCGATTTTAGCTACTTTTGAGAATATTGATCAGGTACTAGAAAGTAGTATGGGTATACGGGAAAGTAGGCTCGTATAATTCTAGACGGAACTTCTTGTTTAACTCGTAAATATTGCTACTGTATCTACTGTACAGTACTATTTTGTGCATCATTTTAATTTTACTGCATGCAGTGCGTACCGTTTTGTTTTATTTTATATTTTTTATTCCCATTGGTCATTCATTTTGTTCATCTTAAGTATTTCATGTTGAATAACAGTTTTTTATTTTTTAAATACAGTAAAAGTTCAGTTCTTTTCGGAAGAAACTGTATTGGTTAAGGAATGCTTTAGAGCAGTTTGAGGGGTGTTTAGAAGTGCATAAAAGTGTTCGGTATGCTTTAAAAAATTTGTATGCATATATTTTTCCACAACGCGAAATTTCAACTTACGCGAGGAGTCTTGGAAGGCATCCCTCGCATAAGTCGAGACTCGACTGTAATGTGGAACTACCTCCGATTAAAGACAGATACGGTTTTGAAACCTACAGGGAAAACTTAAAAGTTGATTATAAATAGGGGCTTGGTATCTTTCTGATTTGCCTAAGGCCACTATACTAGGGGAGCTGACTCATCCAACGCTTTGGATCCAAATCCAAAATTAGTATTTGTACAAAAGCCTCGTTGCAGAAAACTGGTGACCAAGTTGCCTAATTGAAGTTTTATTATTTTATTCTGCGAATGAAAAATATCTTATTAATACAAGTTAAAAAAACAAATAAGGTGTGAAAATGAGGTTCTTTACAGTAAACATTTCTCGATACATTTTTGTAGAATTTGTGAACTAACTTTTCTTTCTAGATTTACCTAAAGTGACATTTTAATCAACTTATCATCAACTGTTTAACGACATAGCAACCAACAAATATATAATGTATTTATAAATACTAGAAACAAGGTTGGATTCAAAGCTGTCTCGGAACCAAAATGTCGGATAAAACGGTCTGTCCTTTTCAAGAGGTTCTAGATTTCCTAAGAGAGCTCTAAAAGTTGCAACTAGGAGCACCTCCAAGATAGAATTGCAAGTACCAAGCATTATCGCTTGCAATTTTCGCAAAGTCTGCAGGAGCCAGTAGACCTCGTTCTCTGTGAGAGCTTAGTCAATCTGATTGGACGAACTCGCCCATGGAGCGATACACTAAATAAATACGTTTAATTAATCTTTAAACTGGTAGCTAAAAATATTTTTCCCCCATGAGTGAAAAGTCTGTATTCGTGCAACTTGTAGCAATTTAGGAAACATTTTCACAAAGATACTTATTTTTCACAGGAAATGGGTGAAATTCCGAAACCTTCCATAGAAATTACCTGTTTCGGAATTTTTTTACCGTGCAAGGACTCCCCGATGAGAGGTCACTGTGTTCTACCCTCAACTTCGTTATTCAGCAAATTTTGTCTAGGGGTTTGGTAAAATTATCGTCATTCTGCAAAATTTGGAGTTCAAATCGGCAAAATTATCATCATTTGGCGAAAGTTGTGGTTTCATTTGGCAAAACTTGTAGTTTTATTCGGCAAAAGTATTATCACTCTGCAAAATTTGGCGTTCAATTTGGTAAAATTATTATCATTTGGCGAAATTTGGAGTTCAATTCGGTAAAATTATTATTATTCGGCGAAATTCGGAGTTCAATTCGGTAAAATTATCATCATTCGGCGAAATTTGGAGTTTCATTCAGCAATATTATCGATGCACCACATGAATGTAATTGGACTTCGACTAGAAAATAAAAATTTAAAAAATAAAATGAGGTCGATGTACTTGAAAGTCAGCACAAATCAAATTATTCTAATCTGTACATAATTAGACAATACTGCTGGTTTAAAAAGGAAGACAAAAACGAAGTCGCGCCCCGAATGTTTTGCTAACGAAAAAAAAAATATTTTAGGAAAATTGAAATTAGTAGAAAGTAAAATGTTTTTAGTCTCTCCTGTATTTAATGGGGTGAGTGAGTTGTTTTTAATACTAAACTCTCCATGACTAACTTTAATTAATGATTTTCATTTTTATTTTAATGTCTAATGTCTCTGCTCCTTATATGTAGGTTTGCATGCATGCTCATATTTTATCATTCGATTAAACTCAGATTCATTCAGTAACTTAAGGCTACGGTAGACACTAAAAATGCTGAAAATTGAACAAAAAATCCGAAAAATTTTTTTTAGCCTTTTTTAAATACTTTAGCAGCTACTGTATTCAGGGCAGCAAGATATTTTTCATTCCATGCATTATTTAATGAATTATGGGTTAGTTTTGTTTTGCACATCCGTGATCACGCCCCTTAGTTTACATTTTCAGCACGTATACACTGCTGTCACTATTTACATAAAAACATAAACTTAATATATTCCATGCACCACAATATTTATCGGATTATAATGAAACTTTAGAAACACATTCAGACAATATCTAACTATAGTTGTATGCATGAATTTGAGTAATGACAGTTATGTAAAATTAGAAATTCAACTCTTTTGTGGTTAAAATCACCGTAAACTGAAAATTTCACATAAAATTTTCATTTTCAGCTACTTTTTATAAACTGCCTCATAAAACATTACATTTAATGCGTAAACTAGTGTAATTATGCCTAACGATTGAAAAACAAGTGGAAATTCAAAGTTTGAAAAAAAAGTGCCTCATGGTGCAATTAGAAACCCTTGAAATTTTCGTTTTTTTAAATTAAATTTCTGAAAAAGTATTAATTTTTTTTTTTTTTTTTGCACCAAATTTTTTGAATTTCTGCAGATGTAATACATATACAAGCACATCAAGTTTTAGGCATCTAGATCAATTTTGGAGAGAAAAAATGTTTCCACTGTAGCCTTAAAAATTCCCGCTTTCAAACATTCGTTTGGGGACACCTCTAGTTTCAACAGACATATTTGCTGCAGCATGTTAGTGCTCCTTCCTTAATTTATTTATTGGGTGCAATGCTTCACATTTATCTATTGATTAATTTATTTATATTCTGCACTATTAATTTGATTTTGAATGGCACACCACAAAGATTGAATAATGAGATAGAAGGATTTTTTCTGTGAATTGATGATGTTCCTTCGTGGAGAAAATCTGTATAATACGTGTCACTGTTTTATTTCTTGAAATTAAATGACTTAAAAAAATAAATAAATAAAAAGTTGCAGGCAAAATTTATTTCTATTAAAAAATATATATGAATTAAAATTCCTTTTAAGTGAACACAGAAAATATTATACTTACTGAAACACATAGTTACCTCAAAAACTAAAACTTGTCTTATATGCTATGTAGATCACATTTTATCAACTAAACACTCCGTAGAAGTTCGTACCAATGAAATAAAACCTTTAGCTGATAAACTGTTACATGTATCAGCAGATGTTGACCTACGCAGCCTGCACAAAAGCGAAATTCACCGTACACTTCTTTATAAATCTCCTGAGATTGGGCCGAAATTACCTTATTTGTCCGTTGCTGTTAGGAGAGGGGGAACAGTGACTGCTGTATGTCTGATTAGAACACTCATGATCAGAATTCGTCTGGAAGCTCGCATGTTTCCTAAACGGGCACTAGTTGTAGTTGCCGAGTATTTTCTTTTTCTTCGATGCCATTATTTAAGAGAATATTATTGGATTTCGGTTGCGATTCTTTGAAACACAATAATAATTTAGTTTCTGAATTATTTTTTCTTCATTGAAACGTAAGATTTTTAAAATGCAAAACACCAACCAAGGTGCACGAATGCAGACTTCTCACTTTTGTGAATGGTATTTTTATCTACCAGTTTGAAGATTAACTGCGCGTATTTATTAAATGTATCTGCTCATCATATCCGGACTTGTTTCCACTCAGAATTATTTTACGCCTTTCAAACTGATCGCTCCTGTGGCAATTTGGCTACTTTTCATCTTTCAATGGTTTTACTATTTCCATTTTTTAAAAAGCATAATTTGATCTTCAAGCTTTTCAGCATCTTAACTTTAAATCAAATTGAAACCAGTTGTAACGTGCAAAAATGTTATAGCGAAGCAGTTCAAGTAGAACAAATCTTGGTGAAGACTCCAGTATCGTTTCCTGATATGGTTGCAACAATTTCACCGGTAGATGAATAAATCAACTCTTCCCTTTCTCGCATTGAGCATCGATTTGTCTACCGGTAGAGTTAAGGCCCCTATATATACGAGTAGACGCATCAGCTTAAGTTCAGCCATTTTGGATCGGAGCGCGTGTTTGAGTGGTTGTCTTTTCTGGCAAGTTATCGTGATCTTCTGGCAAGTTTGGTGATTTCTCACTGCCAACAATTATTAGCGGCACGTGAATTATTTATTAAATAAAATATAATTTTTGCTAATTCGGCAAAACCTGAGACTTTCCTCTGGTAACTCTAGCTCCGCAACAATGAAAAATCCGATCCAAAATGGCTAAATTTAAGCTGATGCGCCGGCCTAGAGTCGTTCCGATTATTCCAGCACAGGAGAGTTAAGTATATGATTAGCCATACTGGTGGTAATGAACTTGGCTCAGAACCATAGGATTAGCCCGACTCGTGGTAATGCACTTGACTCAGAACCAGAGATAAGCCTGAATCGTAGTGATGCAGTTGACTCAGAACCAGAGGAAAGTCTGAATCGTAGCAATGCTTTTAGCTCAGAATTAGACTATTAGTCGGACTCGTGGTAATGCACTTGACTCAGAACCAGAGGAAAAGCACGAATCGTAGTAATGCACGAACCAGAGGATAAGTCTGAATCGTAGTAATGCGCGAATCAGAGAATAAGCCTGAATCGTAGTAATGCACTTGGCTCAGAACCAGAGGAAAAGCACGAATCGTAGTAATGCACGAACCAGAGGATAAGCCTGAATCGTAGTAAGGCACGAATCAGAGGATAAGCCTGAATCGTAATAATACGTTTGGCTCAGAACCAGCCCATTTTCCGGACTCGTGGTCTGAGCGCCACTTGGCTCAGCAGTGGCGTAGCTAGACCCGACTTTCGGGGGGGGGGGGTTACTTTTATTTATATATATCTTATACATATAAAATCTGAGTATCTATCTATCTATCTATCTATCTATGTCCAAGCTTCTTCTCCCGAACGACAGTGAACTGACCATCGAACCAGGTATCGATGGATTCGTCATCTTCCCGTCTTCATGTTTGGCTATTTAACATAATCCTCCGATAATAATTAGCGGAGATATCAATTAAAAATTATTAATTATGACTCTTAGATTTCAAAATAAAATCCATATTTTTCGAAGGCTTTCCTCCATTCAAATTATTATTCAGTGCTTCAACTCAACTTTCCGGATGAACGCTTTTATTAAAATTTACAGCGTGAAGAAAATCATTGAGATGAAAGATCTGTTGCCATTTCTTTTTCTCGAATATAAAGAAATAAAATTAGGCTTTTGTTTTAAGGCTTTTCCTGTAATCAGGGTGTTTAAGTTGTTTACTTTTCGATTATTTTGCCGTAATCTGCAGCAAAATTTTGCTGTTTTTTTTTTTTTGTTCAAGCCTGATTGTTAAATACGCGTCACATGACATAACTTTCATTTTCGAGGAGGACCGTGCACGTCGTAAAGTAAATGAGTGATTTACATGCAGTTTATTTTTAGTTACCTAACCTTAGTTAAACCTTGCTTTACGCGCATTTATTTATTCCTTAACGCGTTAGAAACTAGTGTCAGTGTACTACAAAAGCATCAACTGGACTGCTCTTACATTTTTTAGGTAGCCCGTGCAACGCCGGGCACGCAGCTAGTCTTATACATATAAAATCTGAGTATCTATCTATCTATCTATGTCCAAGCTTCTTCTCCCGAACGACAGTGAACTGACCATCGAACCAGGTATCGATGGATTCGTAATCCTCCCGTCTTCATGTTTGGCTATTTAACATAATTCTCCGATAATAATTAGCGGAGATATCAATTAAAAACTTTTAATTATGACTCTTAGATTTCAAAATCAAATCACTATTTTTCGAAGGCTTTCCTCCATTCAAATTATTATTCAGTGCTTCAACTCAACTTTCCGGATGAACGCTTTTATTAAAATTTACAGCGTGAAGAAAATCATTGAAAAGAAACATCTGTTGCAATTTTTTTTCTCGAATATAAAGAAATAAAATTAGGCTTTTGTTTTAAGGCTTTTCCTGTAATCAGGGTGTTTAAGTTGTTTACTTTTCGATTATTTTGCCGTAATCTGCAAATTAATTACTTTTGACTAAAGGAAACAACCTCATTGAGAAATTCAAGTCATAAATATTCAATTAAGACATCATATTTTGTGTTTTAACGGAAAATAATGACAAGCTTATAATTTTACTGCAATTTGTTTTCTGACCAGTAGGATTCTCAGTGCATTTATTACAGCCCCTGACACATTTGTCTAGAAACTAGTGTCAGTGTACTACAAAAGCATCAACTGGACTGCTCTTACATTTTTTAGGTAGCCCGTGCAACGCCGGGCACGCAGCTAGTATATATATACTAGCTGACCCAGCCACGCGTTGCTGTGGCGAAGTAGTTAGATTAAAATATTTTTTTACTCAATATTTTGATAGAATCTAATTAATATTTTTAGTAAAGCTTCAAATAGTCAAGCCAATTTTAAAACAAATGAGATTGATAATGTACCTGTTAGGCTGAATTAAGTAATTATTGAATGTAGAAAGTACTAACTAAATTTTCAATGCTTAAAGCGCTATACTTAGCTTAGTAAATTTTGCAAGTATGACTTCGGCCAAAAAAAAAAAAGCAAAATAACTTGAAAGTGATAGTAAATATCGAAACTGATTATAATATATCAGAACGTAGAAATTAAACATAAACCAACATACTCTTTTAGAATGTACACTAAATTTTATTCCTCTCAATTTATCTATAGTTTGTATTCAATAACTTTTTTACAAAATACATTAACTAAATTAAAAACATATAAAAATTAAATTTTATAAATGAGGTAGATAACATTGACTTCGATCTATTGTTTCTATCATTTGAAAACTGAAAATTATCTAAGCATTAAGTTGGGCACGATATTCTCGCTTTACCTGTCTTTTGCTAACACAGATAGGAATGACAAATTTCCCACTCGTGAGTAGGCGATAGATACAGGGTGTCCTGAAAAAGTTTGACTGTTTTCAAAAATTTATGACAGGAAAATGGTTAATTATAATAAAATATTTTTTTCAGAAAAGTTATGTGGTGGGCCGTAAGTGTTGTCCCCCTTAGCTCCAAAGTTTAGTTCAAAAGCTTTTCAATAGATAACGCTGCAGATCGTAAACCTCTAAGTCAAAAAATAATTGTTGGAATTCACCAATTTTTCCTCCAATTGCGACACATGGAGATTTTGAAAATATTGTATTTTGCGAAATTTTATTTATTTAAAACATTTTGCGAAAAACTATGGTGTAATTTTCTGTCTTTCCTTGATTTAAGGTCTTACATCTGCTGTGCCATCATTAAGTTGGGCACGATATTCTCGCCTAGATACACATAAATTTACTTCGGACACTTCTTGAAGTAAATTTTGGAACTTAAGGGACGAAACTTACAGCCCACCACATGAATTTTCTGCAAAAATTATTTTTTTTATCATTAACCATTTTATTGTTATGAATTATTGAAAACAGCCAGTCTTTTTCAGGACACCCTGGAGTTGCCCATGAGAGAAACATGTATGTTTCAAGTCCAAACCGAAGGTAGACATTGACAAGCCTTCCAAATATGTTTGAAAATTATGACGCTATTAATCGCTTACGTGGCAACATAAAAATTTCTCCTTTTAACTTTTCGGTCAAAATTGCTGAAATTTTGATGAAGAAACGTGTACCTTTGCATAATCTAGGTGTGTTTAAACTGTGAAAAAGAATTATTTGTGAACGAATTTTCAACCGAAAATCGTCTAGTGGCATTCCTGATATATCCAGAGAATTTAAAAATTCAGCTGGAATGTTTACGGCTTTGTTTTCATCGACAACTGTATAACCCTGTTTAGCATCAACGGTCAGCACAATATGATTATGATTTTTTTTTTTCCAGCTGTCAGTAATGGCTCATTGTTCACAATAATTGTAGCTAAGATAGCGTCATTGCACTGTTTTTTCTCATTGCAAATCAGTGTCAACTAAGTCGGTGACCAATCGATCAGGTAATATCACACCGTAATGACTAAACAACAAATTTGAAATTGAAATGTATAAATCTTCAATCAATACTAAAGCTTCATTATACATCCTTTGTGTAAAATCTAGATTTGGATATCGGTGTGTTTGTTTACTCTATGGAGTACATCTTCAAGCATAAATTTTATATAGTTTCCCCACAGAAATGATGATTGTGTTGGATATTATGTCGTGTAAATTATCTTAAACAAATGACGAATACTGTTTCTCATTATGCAAAACCTGCATTAGAAAATGCAACTCCTAATGATTGTGTGCTACCAATAATTACAATTCAAGAAATGCATCGTGATATGTATTAAACATTCAACAATTAACGGTCAGAAATATTCCCGTCTTTTAGGGAATGTTTAACGAAAACTAATGCAAAAACAACATTCACTTTGTTTTGGATGCACAGTTTTGTTTTGGATGGAGTTTTGGTCCCAATGTCTTGGCTTTAATTTTTAATTATGCCTGAGATTGATGAATGTTGTGTTCTTTGTTTGCGTGGCTTCTAAGATTTTTTTTGATTTTATTCAACACAGTAAAAAACAATTAAGAAACGTCCTGAAAAATAATGGGCAGCGAATACGCCCAATTTCTGCCTGTAACATATCTTAGAAAAAAATAGGAGCGTATCCCACTAAAAGTCAGAAACCTTCATAAAATTATCCTGAAATCTTTCTGAAGAATTCCGAAACCTCTCCGGTTCGAGACAATCATTTCTCTGAAACCTTTAGAGAGAACCGAAGTAAAATTAAAACTAATATCTTGGCACATTTTTCGACTCACCAAGAAAGTACC